>NC_020496.1:14747287-14751795 GCF_000184155.1 Fragaria vesca subsp. vesca
TTCATATAATTAACGCCTGGAGTTGGATCTCTCTTTTTTTTTAAGTGGATTTTTAACTTTGGAGTGAAAGACTTGGTAGGGGGAGAGTTGTGGCTGAATCCCCTTTCTCTTCCTTCAGTTGGAGCTTTTTGGTTTCATCCAACACTCTTCCGTTTGACATCACTGATCCCGACATGACTCAGCGTGACATGGCGAGACGACAAATCTCAAAAACTTAAGATCTGACATAACTTGGACATGACAAATTATACTAAAAGCATGAAATAAAAAATTATGATATAAATTTTGTTTTGTTTTTGTTTTCTTTGCGTCAGAACACCCATGCAACCACTCTCTTTATTTTTGACCCAATCCTTCTCTATGACCCCCGCGGGCCAAATGGGGAGAAAACCCGTAGGTTTCTCGCCCTTGCCCCCCATATGCCCGTTCTTAATTACTCTCCGTCTCTATCTGACTAAACTCACCCAAATCCTATCCACCTCTTTGGAAACCAATCCACTTCTTCTTCTTCACTCTCAATTCAAATTTCAGTTTCAATTTCAAAAGTCTCTCTCACCACAAGCTTCTCTCTCTTTTGTATGCAATCTTCTCCTTCAAGCCCTGATTGGAGATCAATGTTGCTCCTAGGCTCTGGCCACCAGGTTGACTGTGTTTGTTTGCATTGGCCCGTCAAGACACTACGACTTTAGTGACCTGAACTCGCCGCTCGACCTGAGGACTCGATCTGACAAGGACCTAAGCTCGGGTTTGCAGAGCCACTCGTCACTCAAGTGCTTAAATAATTTGCTGATGAGCGTTCGTATGAATCTCTGCGTTGATGTGCTGTGTTAGAATGATGAGGTGGCATGTCATTCAAAGTGTCGAGGCCGTGTTTGAAAAGTCAAGATTTTGAACACTCCACATGGCGTTTCGGAAGTCGTGTCCGGCCGTTTCAGCATGTCAGGAAGTGTCAGACAGTTCGACTCTCCATCATCTGGCGTGTCCGTGCAACATATCATTCGACCGTTGAACCACACCTCTATCAGCCAGTCGAGCCCGATCGTCTTCAATAGCGTCGAACCCCAATACCTGACCATTGTGACCACGCATTATCACCATGCCCAAGTGGTTCCCACCAGGACCCTAAAACAAATTGATCCTGGAGAAAAATTAAGGAGGCCTCTATAGGTATATTGACTATTTCTATTTAACACAAGATCTCCTAATCTCATCAAGACAAGAAGATGGCGACTTGGAATCAACAAGAATTGAAGATTTGCATGATATCAAAGGTATTTCATTGGTGTGTTTCTCTCAAGGTAATAAGATTTGAATATCTTTATCATTATGGTAAGTTGATCTCTCTACATTATATTCAGGAAATTGAGTAAATACTTTGATTTGCTCTTACTTCTATATCTGGTGTCTTGGAAGATTGTTTTGATTGATCGTGTGCTGTAACTAATTTGATAAAGTGATTTCAATTAAGGATGTGAAATATGATCTCTGAGTGTTTGATTCTAGTGAACTGATATGCAAGGATATTAATATGAGATGTGTGATTGCAAGTTTAAGGAAACAATCAATTTGGCCTAGGCAAATTGATGATTGACTTATGATGAGATTCTCAAATTGATCTTGTCACTAATGCAATAGTTGAGGGGAGAATTTTATTCTCTATAAAAACCCTCGGCTATAGACTATAAATGTCAATCTTTTTGTATGTATTGAGAAAAAACTTTGATATCATTGTATCTGAGTTGAAATTGTTCATGCTCTTGTTACAAACTGCTTGTGTGAGTTTTTATTACAAACTAAGTCTCTCTCTCTCTCTCTCTCTCTCTCTTACTTGCACCAGGTTGCAATTGAGATTGAAGAAGCTAAAGACTGTTTGGAGAATAAGTTGTTGGTTGTGTTAAAGAACCAAGCAAACCAGGTTGTGCAAAGAACTTTGAAAGTTGGTTGTGTGGAGAACCAAAGCTTTTGGTTGTAAGAGAGAACGTGAAGATAAATATGATAGTGGGATAGTATCAGTTGATTGATATTCAGTTTCTCTTTGTAGAGATACATGAATTAGATCTTGAGTGTGTAGATTGAAAGGTGTAAACACATATGTGCTTAGTTCCTTGTGTAGTTGTGTTAAGAACTACCAATCTTTGTAAACTCTGATTAAAGATTAGTGGAATAATCTTACCTGCAGTCTTTTCCCTCAAAGAGGTTTTTGCACCAGGTCTTTGAAGAATTCTTGTGTTGATTTACTTGCTTCTATACATTCATTTTAGTATCTTTAGCCTCCACACGCTGAAATCATGTTCCCTCAAAAATTTAAGGTGGTTGCAGACACGACCACTGAATGACGGCTAGCCTCACCCGTAACAGAACGCTAGCAGGTTTTTTTCATCCATGAGAATCAAGCACTTATCATTGTTTTAGTTTTATTGGCTTGTTTAAGATTTTGAGGACAAGATGATCTTTTTTTCATGGTAATAATGTGTTGTTTGTTATATATATGACCGATCAAAAGTATGGATCAAATTATAGATAAAAAAATAATAATAATATAAAAAAAAAATAATTTCAGTTTACCCCTCTTGAGATTTGGAGTTAATATCGTTTCACTCTCCATACTTTTAATTTTGAAAATTTACCCCCTAAAGTTCCAATTTTTATAAGTCAAACACAATTGTTAAAATTTCTTCAAATTTGGAGGTTAAATAATAGTATGAAATCTTAGAAAAAATATCCTAAAAGGCGATTTATGTTATTATAAAACTATTTTAGCCCTTTTAGTGAGTTATGAAGTCAAAATTAACGTTTGAATTAGACAAAATTTCAGCAATTAGGCATGATTTATGAAAATTGAAAACTTTAGGTGGTAAATTTTCAAAATTAAAAGCCTGAGGAGTGAAACTAAAATTAATCAAAAAGAAAAACATAGGTACACGTTGCATTCGATGGCACGCGCTCTCTCTCCGTTTTTGGAGAGGGCTATAAATACAATACAATACAACGACCACGCTACAATTCAAAGAAAGAGCCAACATTGGAAGAAGCTAATTAATATACTGCGATCCCCCAACGGCTGTTTTCTTTAAAAAAAAAAACCAAAAACCAAAAACAAAATATAACAAACAAAGAGGAGACGATGACAATTTCTCCTTTGGCGTCGTCGACATGGGGGGATGGATCCCTTTGCCCTTTAACAGAAGTAGCTAATAGGTTAGAAATTGAGGCGAGAGGTGTAAGTGGCTTTGGGAGACCAGTTGCTTGGAATGACATCCCGGGCGGTGAGGCTTCTTGCAGTTGATAGTGTGGTTATCTTGACTGAGAATGGCCCTCTCAAAGGTCCTCCTCCTTCGATGCACCAACTTGCTCCCCAGACATGCCTCATCGCTACCCACTCACTAGAGCTTGCCTGCCATTCAACCATATATCGATCGTGGTATATATATATATATATATATATATATATATATATAAATAAATAAATAATTCCATTCGAATGAAATAAAATTAGTTACTTAATTCTCTTTGTCTGTTTCGTTTGTGCTTTTAAAAAATAAAAAATAAAAAATAAAAAATTAGTTACTTAATTAAGCATATATGGCCTGGTACGTACTTGTCTTATATGCATTGCTCCGACGTCTCCATCTCCATCCTCAAACTCAACCAGGAGTGAGAGCCAATAGTTGGTTGAACCTTCATTCACATGGAAGGCCACCTGCTTCCCGGGATATTTACATGGTGTTCTATATATACATATAGAGGAAGATATATAACAACATCAACATCGCGCGTGGAAGGGGCCGGGCATGGAAATTGAGAAAGTCGATCCGAAACGACAAAACATGACCGTTAGAGGAGGAAATGGCAACACACACAGTAAACAAACAAAAAGGAAATTACCGTCGGTATAGAACGGAGAGTTCGCCTCGGTTTCTGAGGAGGGCATGCTCTCCGGCAATAGCCATGCGGCCAAAGGCTGCGCCACTGAGGTCGAAGTGGGTCCGCCCACCTGAGCAGTAGCCACCAGGGCACTCGTCGGTGACGATTATGGTGACGGCTCGCCTGGAGCAAATGGATTTGTCCAAACACTTGACTTTGTAACACGCGCCGCAACCCTCTCCGTTGTTGAACAGCACCGGGCTGACAGCGCCCACTCTCGCTCTCAAAGGCTTCACGTCGACTAAGGAACCGTACCCACATGCGCCGCCGTCACTGCCGTCACCTTCGGGGCTCCCATACCAGGTGGCTGTGGCGGGAAGCCAATGCGATGATGATGAGCTGCTGCTGCTTTGATGAGCTGCTGAAACCATTATTGCTGCTGCTAGCATTAAGAAAAGCCCAAATCCACGCCGCGGAAGGAAGAGGAGCTGCATTATTATATATTTTTACTATGTGGAATTGGCGGAAGCGGCAGCACCGGCCGGTGTGAAGAGATCTGCCGCTGCCGACACCACGAGCAAGAGAAGAGAGTGAGAGAGAGAGAGAGAGAGAGAGAGAGAGAGAGAGAGAGAGAGAGTACGTAA
>NC_020496.1:14751815-14764722 GCF_000184155.1 Fragaria vesca subsp. vesca
GGCTTCAAGAAGGGTTTAATTCGGGGAGTGGACTGGTCGAGTGTTATGTATAGTGTGCACAAGTTTAATAATGCAATGTTTACACCACTACCACGGAATGTTAGTTTATTTTAGTAGAGAGAGAGAGAGTGCCCCACCGACGACGGTTAAGGCGTTAAATGCGCATGCTGATATCCCGCAAGTACGCACAGTATCTGTTGGGTGTTTTGGTCATTCCGGTGCTTGATACCGTTAAGGCTGCACGTGATCTCGCTCAGTGGCCCAGACTTGACCAACGTAATAATGTGACAGCTGCTTTCTTTTGTCGACTTGTTAGGTCACTTGTGTGTTAATTTTTTTTTTTATTTACTTACTAAAATGTCTATTTTTGTTTATTATTGACATGTCTCATCAAATAATTTAGTTTTATTCTTGATAACAAAATATACATGTGTCAATAATAAAGAAAAAATATACATTTTAATGGGTGAATAATTATTGTTGGTAAATTTTTAGCCGTATTTTTCATCTTATGTATGTATGACGAGTCTAATTTCAGTCTTACTTAATGGATTTTGGGATAGCTAGATCGCAAATAAGAGGTATAATTGTATTCTACCGTACTATACTATAAAGCTTAAATACACCGCATGGAAGAAACAAAGAGTGACCTAGTGCCTCTTTCTCGGGTAGTTAAAAGCAGGAACAACTTTTGGAAGAGACATGTGTGAATCCATTGAGCATTACAGCATCATTAGCACAAAGAAGATATATTAAGAACATGTCATGGCCCCTTCAGTTGTGGCCTTGTGGGTGTGAATGAGTATCTGATTCATACTTTCTAGAAAGGACCCAGTTTTCTTACTTTTACCTTTCTTTTCTAACCCCCTTTCTTATTCTTTGTGGTTTAGGACCTGATTGTTGTAGGTGCTTTGCTTTTTAAGGGTGTACTTGGGTCGTGTTGAAATCCAGGTGTGGGCACATGCAGATCCAGCTTTACAGAAGCAAAGCAGACACCAAGTTTTCCAAAGGTACAAACCACTGCCTAACAAACAAATTCTGATATGAATATGATAGCAGCTGTAGCTATGTATGCGTCAAGTTCATTGGGGCATACACTGATCAATCCAATAATAATTTGTCCATCAAACACTACCAGCCTAACAAGTCGTTAATGAAACAAACAACCAGCCCCCATGTGGGATTTCTGAATTTTGTTACACTCAAATACTTCCCCCATAAATGGGATTGAATCCCTTCTTCCCCGTCAATGATGCAAAACAATATAAGCAAAATACAGATACTGATTCTTGACCATAACAATCGTGCAAAGCTAACAGCCATGAAGAAAAATAAAATCTTCAGTTTCAAATGAACAAGCTGGCTGAAAACCAGACTATTAATAGTTGAGAGTTGCACATAAAAATTGCTACATACAAAAGTCAACTAGGTATGTAATTAAACAGAGTTCAAGTATATACTCTATGCTGCGTGCGTGCGTGTGTGTGTGTGTGTGTGTGTGTGTGTGTGTGTGTGTGTGTGTGTGTGTGTGTGTATTAATATATAAAACATTCTATAGTGTTAAGTTAACACTGATGAATTGATGTCCTAAATATTTCATTAGCTTTGATTGCGTATACAGTGACAGAGTTTAAATTTGTACTTGTTCTAAACTGTAGTTCCACGTTCCATCTGTCGTAAGTGAATGAATGTTAAGCCTCTGATACTGACTTGTCCTACAAACATCAGATGGAGATGACAACGCTCTTATTTTGCCTTCGCAAGAGCACCAAATAGGGGCAACTCCATACAAACCATTCTACCTGTTTATCTGATTTAGAAATGAGGGGGGAAAAAAAACAAAGCAGAAAGAATTAATAACAGAATAACAGTCCCACTTACATTGTAAACTCAAATTAGCAATCGAAAACTGTGACAGCCGCCAAATGAGAGATACGGTTCATCTCAGGTCGATAAATGTGGAATCCTATGTTGCCAAATATCTGGACTAGATTCAAAAGAACCATGGCAGTTGCCAAAGTATGATTTAGGAACTAATGATCACCCATCCATACATGGTTTCACTAATTAACAGTGGCAACCTTAGATATAGTATATAACTATATATTGGTTGACATTTGACAAGCAAAGTAAGATTATCTAGGTGTACAGTATATGTGTTATACAAGTACGAGAATTTCTTATTATACTCCATGGTCTGATTCGGACCGATGACTGTCGGTCTATTATACAACAATCAGACATCTAATTTTCTCTCCTTTTCAGTTACTCTAAAGAAAGTAGTATCTAAAAATGAATGAAGAAGATAAAAATCAGAATAAGAAAACAGTGGAAAAGGTACGAGTTTGAATTGATTGAATCTTGAGAATGGCCTTTGATGAACACATGCCCTGAACACTGACTATTAAAAGGATTTTAAGAATTTTACCTTCTTGTTGATCCTTGTATGCCAAGCATCTGACCCATAGATAGGGTCACCAATGACATAAGGAGGTGGGTGATTCAGGAGTGAAACCCTCTCGGGAACATAATCATCATCACTATCATAATCATGATGTGGCCCAAAAGCTTTGAGTATCATTGCCAATAGAAGGGTTAGTCCCTGCAAAGAGAAGACAATGGATGATCAACAGAAAGTAGACATAAAAAATACAAAAGTAAACTTCAGCCTATACAATACAATCAGCCATGGATTTTACAAAATAGACATGAGAGAAGAAAAGTAATACAAATGGATTAGCCATGCTGCACGAACCAGGAATTCCAGAAATAGACATGATCATTTCATTTTTGAAATCAGTACAAACTTCCTATTCCATTACAGACTAAGCATCAATCAAACAAGGGAATAAAATCAGAGAACATCCGGAAATCACACTTTTAGAGTTCTTAACAAAGTTACCAAAGTGACGGAGGTAAAGAATCAAAGAAACATGCACTACTGAAGCTAAAGACTAAATTTCTACGTAGCCTCTTGATATTTAATAAAGATTAGTAAAAAGAAGTCTTCTTTCTATTTTTTTTATTTTTAATGATAGATACTTCATTCAAAGCCACAGAACTAGGCAGAAACAAACATTGCAGAAGGAAGAAATACAGCAAAGCTACTGAGTACAAGGTAAATAAACAAAATAAACAAAAACACAGTAGGTAGAGGAAATGGGGACTAGCTAGGTCCTGAGAGGCCGTCATTCCACAAAACAGATAGTACAGAGGTTAGGGGCCTTTCAGTCCATTCCTGGGAGCACATCTCTTTTGATTGCCTGGGAACCAACGAGGTTAGCATAACAGGGACACAACCTATCTTTTGCTAGCAAAACCAATGCTTGGAAGGAATTACAATCATGGACAGGGTAAGCCCAAAGTTTATGCGCATCTGTATATGAGATTGAATGTATAGTGTAGTTCTCTCAGTGAGCGACATTATTATTCCACTTCAAAAGGTAAGGCAATGATCTAGATGCATTTTCTAAGTCCCAACTCACAGATCATCCACAAAAAGGAGTTCAATGCTTTCAATAATCTATCTGCACCTCCATTAATCCAGCTTCTCCACTTGTCTTTTCGCCCCTCTTTTTTTTGTAGTTTTGAATGAAACCTAGCAACTTGGAGCTGGTTCCCCAGCTTGGTACCCGTTGCAGATAGGCAAGATAAAAGTAGCAAACCAATCTGTCATGTCTCAACATATGGAAAATATGTGGCCTCCGTTGGTGGATGGAAAATCTCTTAAATTAGTTTATGGATGGAAAATCTCTTAAATTGATTGAGTGACCTCCATTTTCTCATTCAGAAACCTAGGGGTGCAATCTTTCTGACAAAGGGATGCAGATCAAAAAATATGGTTGGGTACATTATGGCAATTACTTCCTCCTATTTACATGATACATCAGTATTTAATTAGTTGGGATTTTAAAGCAAACTTACAAGTATAACACTAGAATCGACTCATTCCTAAAGGTTCTCTTCTATCTCAATCCATGTATACATTTGATCTCATTCAATGTGAGCAACTTCTTGATGCACGTATATTTGAGTTTCCACCATCTTTATGTTATTCCCTCACTACAGGTGAGAGTGTCAATACTATAGTTGGCTTTGAGGTCCATCAATCTCATCATCAGTTGTGTTGGCATTACATATGCCATTTACTTTTTACCTATCTGGTTGTTCGTCTCTAGAGCTATCCCTACGGCACTACAACACAAAGCCTTCTGCTTACTAGAAAGCTCTTAGATTGATCCTGACTTTTGTAATGACACAAATCCAAAGCAACAGTTACACCCACTAGATTGCTGCAACATAGTACTGTGTCATGGTTCAGCTACTTCTGTGATTATGGCTTTTGTTGTTACTTTTCCATACTTATGTTATCTCTCGACACCAACACCTATGCCTTGCAATAAGGAACAATTAAAGTTTGGATTTTCTTATGAAAGGCCTAAAAAGGCTCTTGTATGAGGAAGCACATCAAATTCAAAACTCAAACCCACTTTCATGTTCTTCAAAACTAACCCAAGCTTCATTTTATTTTCTTTTTCTTTTTCTTTTGTACAATTCCTTTATTTATAACTAAGTTTTTTAAAAAAAACTCAAAAGTGTGTTTGGGTTTAAAAAAGCAATCCCAAACAAGCCCCAAGTATCTTCTTCTTTTTTTTGTTGAATAAAGCCCCAAGTATCTTAAGAGTTAAGACTTCACTAAACTAATAACTAGAACCTCTTGTAAGGCACTGGCACCTCTATTTTCCACCTCTTCGCAGCTAGTTCGCTGACTTTCTCACAATGCCATGTACCGCCAATCACATTTTTGTTTCATCTTATCCAACCCCCAATGTCAAAGCCTATCACATGGTACACTGGTTGAGGACTGCTGAGAGCCTCTTAATAGTTTGAATTAGATTCCATAAAATGTTGACTCTTACATTTTTTATGAGACATACGTGTCACATTTCCGATGATTAATCGCCCCCAGCCAACTAATTGTTTCTGCTTTCTACTTTTGTAGTGTAAAGAAAATAGTCAGTTCACTGAATAGCTAAACATACAGTAAAACCTTTATAAATTTAATAATGTCAGGACCGGTAAAATTTATTAATTTAGCGAGGTATTAATTAATCGATAAATTAATAAAATATTAATTTATTGATTATTTAATAACTTATATTAATCTATCCAAATATTATTTATTTCTTAGATATAGTTTTATTTTTTCAACAAAAATAATATTGTTGTACATTGTTCAATGTACTATGTTGTCGAATTTATTACGTATACATTATTTAATAGGCTACTTTATTTGATGTGCTACATTATTCAACGTACTATGTAAGTTCGATGTACTATATTAGTTCATTTGATGAACATTAAATAAACAAAACCATATTTAAATAAACAAAAACTATATGAATTCTCATCTCAAATGAGTAAAAAAAATCAATGATGACGGATGAAATGGGTAAAGCATTGTGCGAGTACAAAAATGATAATCCAGGTAGCACTCAAGCATTTGCAACTGTGGGTTTTAGAAAAGACCGACTTGCAAGTGAGTCAAGGGATAATATCAAATACGATCAAGCGATCTTCGGATTATCTCTCAACTGCTCTATCAAGTCTTTATCAAGAAGAAACAAGCCACATTTGACTCACTCTTTATCAAGTCTTCATAAATGAAGAATTAATTCTATGTATTAAGGAACCCTTTATATATTCATTGGGGTCTATGTGAATTCTCGCATTTGTATTATCTTATAAATGTAGCGAATTATTAATTTAGCACGTTGTCCCCGACTCGGGGCCGGCAAAAATTATTATTTTATCGAGGTTATTAATTAATCGAGTATCAATTTAGTTTTGCTGTAGTTATCTACATATTGGTACATACTTATTAGTGATTACCATGCTAGTGATTTTGCTGACTAGTAATACAATATATTATAAACTTCTTTCTTTTACTAGTCTTGGAAAGATAAATCAACACACAAGGAAAACTTGCACAAATACACAAGCATGCAAAAATGTGTTCCTACACCCTTTAGAGAGAGAGAGAGAGAGAGAGACCTGTACGCATATAACTGACAAGCTAATCCATTTGCAGATGTCCAAGTTTGACATTACAAATGTTTTGAATTGATCAAATTTCCCAGTTGGATCATCCGGAAAGTCCTGGTTAATAATTCAATACCATCAAAACAACAGGCAAGTGTTTAACATGCTTCTTATGAATTCATTTGATTGATTAAACAAGATAAGAGTAATCTATAAATAAATACCTCTTCCCAGTCATGGTTTAAGTATATATCAGCAGTCACTCCAGCTTCAAGCATGAGGAGTAAAAAGAGGAACAGCATGTACTGTAAACAAAACATTTTTGTTATATGATTTTATTAAGGAATGTTAAAAAGTGCAGCCCTGTGTGAAAACATTCTTAGAAAGGAGTGTTCTCTGTACAATTTTGTAGTCAAAGTTTCAAACAAAACAAAACATCTAGATTTAAGAAAGTGGAAGATCTAGACTTGCCACTGTAGCATAAAATGCACCAAACTAAGAGACAGATACAATTGTAGCTTGCACAAACATAAATGTCACCACTAAGGGTTGCAAACTTAGCAGATAAATGAGAAGCAACAAGTCTAAGGGCTGCAACAACTAGGCATTCTTCCATAATGGAAGCTCTGAAAAATATTTAGAGTGGATTAATTTTCCTGCACTCTCTACTAGAAAAGTAGGCACTGCAGTAGGTAGTGCAGTGTATTTTTTGAAGTGTATTTTTTTTTTTTTCTATAATATATAACTGGCTTTCTCAAAATTTCTGCTTGATGCATCTTGGGGCATTTGCACACCTGACAAAATTAAATTTGAGAGAAAATAAAAGCTATATAAATAGTCAACTGTAATTACACAAAAGTGAAGGCACACCAATTGTAATAAGATACAATACATCTCACTGTGAATGAAACGTCCACACATGTACAAGTTAATCAACAACGACACAAATTTTGCAAGCCATGAAAGAAATTGACCTCACTGAATAAATAGATAAATGAAGATATAAGAAAAAAGAGGGATACCAAATAAAGGCAACAACCATTTGCAGTGTCTGCAGCAATATGTCCTGAACATGTGATGACACACAGAGTAACCCCAAGGCCAAGAAAAATGTATATGAACCTGCAGTTCATGCAAAGAGAAAAGTAGCACTTTTAAACCAAAACTGAGAAAAATATAAAAATCAGGAACCCATACAAAATAAAAACTGAACACATCATTCACCAGAAATCATAAATTCTTAATCCTGTAAACATCCCAGCATGCGGCATGCCTGTTTCTTCTTATTTCATACAACAACTCGTGTATCAACAAAAAATTCAATGTAAACCAAATCCACTCCAATAAATCAGAGCCAAGAGAGAACCAAATCATAACCAGGTGGTGTTTTTTTAGCATTTGAAAGTACAACATAGCTCCATCTTTAACTTTCTTTTCTTAAGTATGTTTTCATGATAAAACGGTCCCATGCACCTATGGATATTTCCATAATGAGGATCCCTTTAGGCGCACTTTGCCGGGTTCATATGTATTGGTTGGCTACAAACAAATTAGCTTTGAAGCCCCACTCTAAGATCCTCAGTCTGCTTTCATCTTTCAAATTCAGATAGATAAAGCCTAGACAGAACAGATATGCGTAAAACTCTGAAATAGCTGTTCAGAGAAAAGGCTGCATTGCATTCAGCACAACCCAAAATCCAAAATTGTAATAGAGCCCGAGAGTGGAATTTCAAGAAAGAAAAGAGAGGATGATACCAAGGTATAGTTGGAGAATCAGAGTCTTCAAATGGCAAGTAACCGATGCACTTCTGCCAGGCTCTAATCAACCACAAGGAGTACAAGATCATGGCCAGCCCAACCATCCCATTCACCGAGTTCACCAACTTTAATATTGATTGTACGCAGCTCCTCGCCATCGCAGCCATCCCTACATCAATTTTTGCAGGCAAAAACCCTATTTAAACCGGAGTCGCTATACCTAGATTTATATTCGTACTTCAGTTTTCCTCATCTATCCCCATTTTACGTGTTTCACTTTCACGTGATATTTTACCCAATTTTAATCCCTATAAATCATCTCTAACAATTTATATTCTCTATGTTTTGAAGTTCGCGTATGTTAGTTTCATTTTAAGATGAATGATGGTTATTTCGTTAATTTTCAGATCGCCGTATCAGCCGTCTAATTTGAAGTCGACATTTGTTCAGTCTTTGGTTTTATTTTAATCTGAATGGTTTTTAGAGTCACGATTTTTCATCTAAATGGTCATTCCTTCAATTTTCTCAGTTAAATTGCTGACGTGACCGTTAAAAATTACAATGTTTTTAAAGATCATTTTTAACGATCACGTCAGTATTCTAACATAAAAAATTGATAGAAATATCATTTGGATGAAAAATCGGGACTTTAAGAACCATTCAGATTAAAATAAAACCACAAGGACTAAACAAATTTTAATTCAATTGAGAAAGAATGACTATTTAGAAGAAAAATTGTGACTTTAAGGATCATTCAGAATAAAATGAAACCACAAGGACTGAATAAATATCGACTTCAAACCAAAAAGACTATACAGTATTTAACTCTTCAAATTTTAAGTCATCCAAACCTATAATTATTTATATAAGTTTTGCATCTCCAACCCATGAAGGTAAAATCCAAACCTATTTAATAATTATATATCATCATTTAATCACACATGGAGTGCCACTCAATTGTTTAATCATATCATATCATACATAACTATTTTATATTAATAAAATCTGACACTGTCTCACATCCACGAGAAATTTTTAAATGCTACGGAAGGACCACGTGGCAGTCTAACGTGGTCCTACGTTCCAATCAAATTTAGATATGTGGATTTTTTACAACTAAAATATAAACAAATATTTTCTATTTTTTGTGAAATGACATTCATGGGTATTTAGCAAGTTCAAACTAGGGTCTAGGGTATATGGTTTAAAGTTTAGGGTTAGAGTTTAGGGTTTAGGGTATAGGGTATAAGGTTTAGGGTTTAGGGTTTGGGGTTTAGGGCTTAGGGTTTAGTATTAAAAAACAACAGAAAACCTAAAATGGTTTTTGACAAAATAGCTGAAATAATTTTTCGTGAAGAAAATCTACATGTCTAAATTTGATTGGAAAGTAGGACCACGTCAGACTGTCACGTAGTCCTCCAGTAGCACTGAAAAATTTCTCCACATCCACTCACGTCACCCTCATAAATTATAAGTTTATTCCTATTTGGTTGAGTCAAAATATGATACATTTTAGGTAAATCGTATTTTAGCTCAACTTAGATAGTGGGTTATAGATGAGAATTTATAAATCTTAAACCTATTATAAATTTTAGACCCAGGGTTGAAGATTGCCTAATCGTGTCATAAATTTTAACCGCCCTTAGATTGATGGGATTGATTCGAAATAAAATGTCTTTGCATGGTCACATGGTTGCCAAAGCACTTGCTAGAGTGGAACCCTCACTCAAGTTCGAGCCCAACCGTTACAAGTCCCAATTGATAGGTTGTTGACCACTGAAGACCTACTGGACCCATAGGACAACGGTGACGCATACGAAGAGGCCTGACTATTGGATGCATGTGGGCTTATACGCATTGGCGGAGCTAGGATTTTAAGTTTATTGGGGCACAATCTATACGTAACAACATAAAATTTATATATGTAGTGAAGTGGATACATTGGGTCCCACGACATAAATTTCATGATATGGACCCCCACGTTATGAGTTCGAATGCTGATGTTGCTCAATGTTATTGCTGATTTATAAACGTGGCCAGTAGAGGGGCTGAAATGCCTCGTTGTCTATCGGTCAACCAGCAGATTAGTCCTTAGGCCTATGAAGCCTTTGGGATAGCGCGAACAATCCAAAAGGAGTGTGTGAAAAAAAATTACATTTGTTAAAATGGTTTTCTTCGATAACAAAAGATAAGTTACAGAGAAAAACCCTTCAAACAACTTAATTAAGTTTAGTTAATGAGCCAAATTATAAAGCATATAGAGCCACATAAAGAATTGTGTTGGACAAACTACTGATTGGAATAAGATATCTTATATCAACCAATATCTATTAAAATTGATACTTTTATCGATTTGGTCACACATTATAATGACGAGAAATTTTAAATACACACCCCTAATCTCTTAATACACACCTCTATTATTTTATGTTTCTATTGA
Source organism: Fragaria vesca subsp. vesca (assembly GCF_000184155.1). Taxonomy (NCBI): domain Eukaryota; kingdom Viridiplantae; phylum Streptophyta; class Magnoliopsida; order Rosales; family Rosaceae; genus Fragaria; species Fragaria vesca. Next base: position 14,762,056 of record NC_020496.1, read on the forward strand.
GATTTTATAGGTAAGCTAAATGATCAAAACAAACATCTATTATTAAAAAAAAAAAAATCGCGCTAGAAGTATTCTTTTCAATCTTCTACCCTAAAATCGTCGAAAGCACGTTTTCTCCCCTAACCCCAACTCTTCTCCACAATTCATTTGGGTTGTCTTTTTTATTTTATTTTATCTGTATCAGCTTTATTTTGATCTTGCATATCATATTGTCATGTACTATATCTTTATCATGACATGTTTTATCAAATAACTAGCTAGCTATGTTTAGTAGCTACTGTACTTCTACAGTTCTACTAACTTGTGAATTCTGAAAACTTGTATTGGTGATTTGGAGTTGGGATATAACAATAATCATTTGATTATAAATTGAACGATGATAGCCAAAAATTTCTAGCAAAAATTAGACGAAATAATATGTAAAAAGAGGCACTAAATAGTACATATATATTAATTATATTAAATAATAGAATATTTCATAAATTAAAGGCATTTTAGGCAGTTTGGGATGTGTATTAAGTATAATACTGAAATGAAAAACTTGATAGGTGGTGTATTAAGCAAGGGGTGTGTATTTAAAATTTCTCTATAATCACGTTTTAACCATATGACATAGAGAAATTTTATTAACATATCCATAAATGCTAAATACACATCTTTTTTTTGTGTGACTAATTTCAGTTTACCCCCATCAATTTACGTCGATCATTATGTTCATCCATTTTCTTTCAATTTTATCAAAAACACTCATCGACTTCCACTTTTCATTAGTCGTGTCCAAACATCTGTTTTCCATCCAATTTTCCCGTCATGTGATGACTTGCATTAAGAAGAAAACCAAATTTAAAGTCGTTGGGCCCACAGAAAAAGGGTAAAATAGAAAAATTGCATTCAACCCCACCAAAATCACTAAGGTTAGGGGGTTGTGATGAGAATGGAGATGTGTATCGATATGAGAGGGAAATGGTCAGAAATGTCATTTTTCGGGATTTGACTTTGAATTAAATTCAGTTTACCCCATTGCGGTTTAGAGGTGAATTCATGTTAGTCCCTAAACTTTCAATTTCATCAGATTTACCGCTCTTGTTTTTCGGGTAATTTAGCTTCTCAACCCCCAAAACGTCATTACACGTCATCAAATTTCAACGTCCAAATTGGACAAAGCATGAGTGATAAGAGACTGTAGATAGAAAAACAAGAGCTCGGGAGGTAATCTGATGAAATTGAAAGTTTAGGGACTAACATGAATTCACCTCTAAACTACAATAGGGTAAACTAAATTTAATTCTTTGACTTTCTTATTGATGCCACGTCATCATTTAACAGAGGAATTAGATGGAGAACGGAGGTTTTGAACACAGCTGATGAAAATTGAGAGTCGAGGGGTATTTTTGATGAAATTGAAAGAAGAATAACTAAGATAATGATCGACCTAAAGTTTTACCACACAAAAAAATACATTCATATCAAAAGTAAAGAAACAGTTGAAATCAAATAGAATTGAAATTTGTTTAGTCCTTGTGGTTTGAAGTCGACATCTGTTCAGTCCTTGTGGTTTTATTTTAATCTGAATGGTCCTTAAAGTCACGATTTGTCATTTAAATTGTCTTTCCATCAATTTTTTCTGTTAGCATATTGATGTGGCCGTTAAAAACATTGTAATTTTTAGCGGTCACATCAACAATTTTTAACAGCCACGTTTGAGTCACTTTGTATGGAGGTCTCCCATTCTCAACAATATGCACCAAAATCTTAGGAATTTATTTATACCCATTATGATCCATAATGTAAGTCTTGTGTATCCAACAATCCAAAATCACAAGAAAACATAAACAGAACTTCTAATATAGTAATATCAAACTATGTATGTGTATCAATCCAAATCCATATTAAAAAAATCCAAGAATTAAAATTCTATTTCACGTCAAATTGCTTGTGTAGAGTGATCAGATTTAAGCAATCTCATTTATGCTTCGTTCTTCATTGACTTGTTACATAAAGCCAACCTTCAACCATAAAATTATCATCAAGGAGGAGCGAAGAGATACTTTACCTCAGTGGAAGCATGAGAGCAATTTTGGCAGAGAGAATATGAGTAATTTTGGCAGACGTGCGTAAAGAGTTGGAGGAAGTCGGGAAGATATACGTGCACGTTAAGAGGACGATATTTTTGCAGTTGGTTTGTCTTTGTGATGATGCTAATCAACTGAACCAAGGAAGAAAAAATCGATATTTTTGGCGAAATTTCGTCGAAAATATCGTTTTTTTCACTCAGCGAAACAATTTTCTCCCCTTAGATTTTTTAGTCCGAAATTATCGATATATCGCGATATTTTCGATATTTCGACGAAACTTTGAAATCCCCAGAAAATTACTCGCCCAAACCGAATTTTGAAAGTTTGAATGGATGTGGTGTGTCAGTGTGGTCCTCAGCCGAACCTTTTGACTTTGGCAATACTTTGACTGGTTTGCACTTTTGCACAGCAAAATAATTTTTGGCAGCTAAGGGATTCGAACCTTGGTTGTTGGGTTGGTATAAGGTTAACACCTTAACCAACTCTACTAACCATCCAAGTTGTTTATTTTACTATCTTTATAATACATATTGGTTTTTTCTTTTTCCGAATCTGAAAAGTAAAAAAATTAGGTAAATGTCTAATCCCCAAC
>NC_020496.1:14765263-14791468 GCF_000184155.1 Fragaria vesca subsp. vesca
CAAGGTTTTTCATTTCAAATATAGTACATAATATAGAAACAAACATCTCTTAAAGTTTGGTTAAAAAATTTCATGTTTTTCTTCAAATTTCCGTCAATTTTCTCATTTTTTTTACCGCAATCGATATTTCCCCCCAAATTTCCGTCGAAATTTCCATATTTTGAAGGGTCGAAATTTTCTTCGAACTACTACTGTTTTGAAATTTAAAATTTTATCTGCCTAAGCCCTAATCCCTTCCCATCCTTTTTTATCGGATTCTAAAAACGAAAACCATTTTTTTTATCAAATTTTGTCATTTTTACCCTTCTTTTATATACTTCTGATTTGCAAGATGAATTTTAGGTAAGGGCATTCACAGAGTTTTCTGAAAATTTAACCATTTTCCATAAACCAAATTGGCTTAATTAATACTGATGATGGTAACAGCGTCATTGAAGAGAGTCAGGTGAAACAATCCGCAGTGAACTGAATGAAGGATGAAAAACTGGTGGCTATAAAACTTGGTGCAGACTGTAGAGATTGAGGAAAGACGGCGAGAATGATAGAGTTACAGTGCCGTCTGAAACTGGGTTATCCAATCCCACCGAAAAATTCATCCGTTGGGGATTTTACGTCAAAACTCAAACCCCCATCTCCATCTCCTAGTGCTTTACTCCTCTGTACGAACTTCAACTCCAGCTTAACCTCTAAACGACATTCTTTCAAGTGCTTTTGTAACAAAACCGAAAACACCCAACAAGTCTCTTCCTCTTCTCAGGTACTTACATGTTTCTCTCATATTTTGTAACTCTCTTCATTAACATGTAATGAGATTACTTTGTGAATTTAAACTATAGGGCTTCTCAGCACTGGCGGCAGATAGTCCATGGGATAATGCAACTTTGTGGAGCACTCTGGCTTTATATATCTTCAGTTTGCACATTCCTCTTAGTTTTGGAGGTTTGTCTGTGGTTGCTCATGTATTGCATCAGCCTATTCTTGATCCACAGATTGAGGTGAGCTCATTTCATTTAACATGTGATCACAATTGAGCACAACTGGATTTGTACAACATTTGATTTTTTATTAATCGAAAACTGTTATCCCATTAGGGATTACATTGAACTGAGGCTAATGAACCACCATTTAATCAAATCAAGTAGCTCATCCAAGCCCTTGTTTGCACTAGCATGATCTATTTTTTTTGGTTAAGACACTTAAGACTCAAATTGAACAAGCAACCGTATAGTATCAAGTAACATGGCATTGTGTCCTGTGCCCCCTGGGATGTTGGTTTGACAGATGACTTTCTTCGTAATGAAGGATTCTGTTATATCACTGTTGCTCAATTTGAATAGATTATGTGTGGACTGTGGAGTGTGTACTGGTGGCTGGTGGAACTCTTTGCAATTCTCAATTTGGTATTAATTTTTTTTTTAATCTTATTTTGGTGGCGCAGGCAATATCATTGCTTGGAGCTCAGATTCTAGAGCTCATTGCAGCAGTGATTCTTCTGCAAAGCACTGCTAAGCCCCAGTATAAGTTTTCAAATTTCTTCAAACCCAGCAAATTGTCAAAAGAGAGGAGCTGGCTGTTGGCATCAGCTGTAGGATTTGGGTTTCTCTTAGTGTTGGTTATCCTTACTTCTTTCCTCGCTGATAGATTCATTGGTCCCAAGGTTGGTATCTTGAATCTGTCTGCCTTTTTTTTTCTTTATTCTTTATTCCCTTTTCATTTAAGATTTAATGAACCAAACGAGACCAAACTTACTTGAACAAAAGGAAAACACATGATACTGCCTTCTTTTTATCTTTCCAGAACAGTACTTCATGCTTTAGTAATATTGGAAGACAAGTGAGGCATCATCAGTTTTTACAAAATAAATAAAATAAAGAAAGAATATAGGATGATGATAGTATCATACCAATGAAAGAAATAATTATATAGCTATACAAATAAGGTAATGGTTTTGAGAATAATCCAAGCAATCTGATGAAGAATATCAGCACTATGTATGACTGATTTTAGAAAGGAGGTCCTTGGCTGATGGACTTAATTAGCGATGGTGTTCCAGATTAGTTGCACTCCTTTCTCTTCCTTTGGAAATTGTCCACTGGGTATAGAAATGGACAAGGTTTTGTTGAGGCCACTACTTGGCACCTCATTTTCATTTGCAAATATTTTGTAAATTGAAATTCCATATGATTTTACAAAAAATTGTTTTAGATGTAATAGTATGTTTTTCAGTATTTCTTTTTATGTGCTGATTTCAGGACCTTTCGAGTTTGTCACTGTTAACATGTTAAGGGCAATTGGCTCTGGTTACATTTCAACTATTTTTTCGTCATTTAGTTTAAGTAGAAGTGCTTGTAAGATTCAAATAAGCGATTTCACTACCAAATTAAATTTTCTTAGAACTGCTTCAGACAAGAAGTAAAATAGATTTTGAATGGACCTAAGAAGAAATGAAGAGCAGGGTGGACATATGATTCCCAAGGTACTGGACTTTTTCAGGATGAAATCTAGGCTTAAATATAGACAGTGTTACTGATGTTGTTCTCTGGTTTAATCTTCAAGTCTCTTTTGATAAGACTTATTCTGTCAAAGAATTATTCCCTTAATTCCAAACTAATTGCTTTTAGAAAGGCTGAAAGGGTATGTGCTGAGAAATCATGCCGATTAACGCATGTACTTTGTTCTCAGCTAATCCTCATTATCATTAATGAACAACGTAAAAATATGAAGCTATTGCTATGTGTCAAAAGCATTGTGCATCTGAAATTTTCGTGCTTTATTAATGAAGCTTTTTTTTTGCTTTGATAAGCTTCTTTGAAGCTATTATTCATTAATGCGTATTATATAATTTTGGTAGTCTACAACAACCTTTTCTAATTTGTTTTTCTGAAGTTTATGTTAGTATTTTCTTGAAATATATATATATATATGTACAGACTTTCTTAGGTAATGATGTCCTTATTTATTTTTACTGTGCGGATTTCCACTTTAGACCAATTTTTCGTTCGAATTTTCACATCTCCACCATCTAGTCTTTAGATACTAATGTATAGACCATCTCTACAAAATTTCAGCCAATTTGGTTATCATTAAGTCACTCAAAACTGTGTTTTTCTGTTATAAAAATGAACGGTTCAAGTTCGACAGAATTATGTTCATCCATTGGTTTAATCAAGTTTGAGTGCCTTAATGATAACCAAATTGGTTGAAATTTTGCAGAGATGATCTATACATTAATATCTAAAGACTAGACGGTGGAGATGTTAAAATTCGATTGAAAAGTGAGTCTAAAGTAGAAATCCGCACCGTAAGAATAAATAAGGACGTGTGTAGCAGAGAAAGCCTGATGTGTGTGTGTGTGTATTTACACAAATCATTTTTTTTCTTGGCTGAGGTCCTGAATCAAGAAATTTATTTTACACTACTTGGTTGCAGGATTTAAACAACTCCATGCTGAAGGAAATCCTGGTAAACAGCAACATCTCAAGAGCTGCATGTGTCTTTGTATACTGCGTTACCACTCCCCTGCTGGAAGAGACTGTTTACCGAGGATTTTTATTGGCATCAATTTCATCCACCATGAAATGGCAGTCAGCTGTTTTTATAAGCTCAACTATATTTAGTGCAGCTCACTTCTCTGGTGAGAATTTCCTACAATTGTTCATTATTGGATGTGTCCTTGGATGCTCTTATTGTTGGACTGGAAACTTGAGATCCTCCATTTTAATACATTCCTTGTACAACGTCATGACCCTAATGATAACATACTTATCCTAAGCTCACATCTAAGTCTCCTTGACAGTTTTGTTATGTATCTTGATTGTGAACCTTCTTTTGTCTCAGGTAATTGACTACACTAGGCCTCACATGTGTTTTTAATCACTTATTTAATGTTTAGAATGGCTTTAAATGGCAAAAGTTAATCATATATTAGATCCTGTAAAGTTTCAGTGACAGAACAGACCCAAAAGAAGAAGAAAAAGAAGCCTAATCTCTACTTTTGTATATTTGATCAGTAGAAGACTAGAACTTGTTTCATTCTCTAACAAGATAAGACATATTGCATATCCTTGAAGCAGATCTTGTGTTATTTGGTTATCATTGATGCCAAGTCTTCAAGTCTTTCTGTTTGTTTCTCTGGCCAATAGTCATGAATTTTGTTTCAGGTACTCTTCCAGGATTGTCCATCTTTTTCAGAGTAAGAGAACATGCATAATGTAGTCCAAGCTTATGGCATAAACATTTTTACTTTGCTCATGACATCCAGTTATTCTGAATCTGTAAATGTCGTATATGTTCTAGTTTGATTTAGGTGATGTAGCGGTTGCGGCTTTTTGTTAGTTACGGGAGAAAGCAAACGGTAGAGCTTTTAGTCACACCGTGAATCCGAAAGCAACCTATTCCCTTGAGTTTGAAGCTGGTATGACTGTTGTTTCCCACCTGCCTTTGATTTAGGTGCAAGTCACCCAGTTTGGTTTCCAGGATCAGTAACACATAATAATACAGCAACTCTCATTTGACTGGTGGTTGCACATCAAGGGGTGCTGACAAGTTGTTGTCAAGGAAGAAGCCATAAGCCACCACTTGTGTGCGGCACTATTTGTTAGAAAAGAGAGATTGGTAGAAAACTAGAACTGGCATTTGGATTGGAATAGGATTCCATTTTGCCTTAATGTGCCAAAAGATTCTTATTTTGAACCAGAGAGAGAGATGGAATCCTATTCCTAGAAAATAGAAATAGCAGCTGCTGCTACCATGGCATCCTAGTTTTGGAGTCTTTATATCGTCAGTGATCAGTCTCTTCCTCTTCCTCTGCAAGTGTTACTTTTGTAGCAACCTCTTCCTCTTTGGCTAATCATAACCAATTAAGAAGAAGAAGAATCCAGAAAGAAAAGGGAAAGGGAAAGGGAAAGGGAAAGAGAAAGAGAGACCCACGGTGACATGACAATAAGCAAGTGGAAAGACAGCTAATGCTTATTCCGCAATCAACGTCGGCAAAGGAAAGCCTAGCCTATCCTCGTTGGATGGCCGCCACGTGCGCCCAATGAGTCAGCCTTTCCTCGTTGGATGACCACCACGTGTGCCCAATGAGTCATTTGATGGGAGCATTTCCTCTCCATGACCGCCACGTGTCAGTCGGTCACTTGTATGTGTTTATTTATACGTGAACACCCCAGACACCTCCATCTGTTCGTCTAGTTCTAGTCTTCTCTTGTCTCTGTGTTGGTTTGAAAGAAAGAAAAGAAAAGAAAGGAAAGCTTAAGAGGATCGAGGAATCAATGGGCGGGTTTGAGCATCAAGTGAGGAAGAGGGCCTATGAGCTCAAGAACATGGTCAAGAAGGGTGTCAGGGTCGTGGGGAATTCATGCAAGAAAGGCTGGTTTAAGGTCAAGCACATCAGGCGCTAGCCATGCCACCCCTTTACCTTTCACATCTCTGTCTCTACCTGCTTAATTTCTTGAATCGTTTTTATTTCAGTTTTGATTGTATCATTCTACTTTGAAGTTTCTTTTACATTCGGTTCTTGTATTGCTTTGATATTCGTACGTACGTAGTACCTGTGTTCATATATATATAGATAAACCTTCTCTTGCTGTTGTCCAAATTAAGTTGTGCCTTCGGAATTGAACCGGTTCTCGATCACAAAAGTGATCACTGATCAGATCCCTGTTATTGGCTTTTATATCCATCTTCTTGCAACTGGTTTATATTCACATCTCTTACAGGCTTACAGGCGCCAATACAACTCTGATTCACCAACTTTTGAGTAATAGGCAGGCTCTGTTTAGGTTTTGGATTGCCCAACATGTACAGCTCTTAATTATTGGTTTTTTGCTTGATAAAATTCCAAGAAATAGAGTCATATTTGATTCATCTGGCTGAGCAGCGTGTTCTGTAACCGTCTTTTGTTAAAGGACCAGAGCAGATGAATCTCAGCCTTCTTCTATAAGCTTCCTGTTAACAGGCTAGATCCAGATGCCGACATGATTTTGTGTTTTTATCTTCTTCCTGTGTACGGAGACTCTATCAGATAATTTTTTGTACATTGAAATGGCAAAAATTGAACTCCAGAAGTCTGCCTTTTCTTTTTCTTTTTCTTTTTGTTGCATGTCCTCAGTTAGATGACTGAAAAATTCTGCTCACGGGCAGAAGCACAGGCTGTCAATTGGTGAGCTGCTGTATTTGCCTCCAACAAATCATGAACTAATGAACTAAACGAGAAACTCATTAATATAGTCTACCCGAACTAGTGTTCTTCCTACTTAGTGAACGCAGATATGGCAAACATTATTGAAATTGACATGAATAATTAAAAAGTTCTTGGCAATGAAATTGAGACGAGAAAGGGAAACATGTCTTAAGCGGTTATGCCAAAGATCAGTGGAGGAGGTGGTGAGGTTGCAGGCTGGTTTGTTGATGAGGTTTGGAGAAGGGTCGGTGGAGGATCTCTTCATCGCTAAAGCCACCAAGTAGTATAAACCGTCACGCTCCTTACCTAAACCAATCATCCTCGTCGTAGCTAAAGTCTGCAAAACACATCAATAAGAAAAAAAAGGTCATGAAACAATGTAAGCCTCTAGTTAGCGGACTAACAAACATTAAATCCACCTTAAGGTAGGCATACATAGCACATCATGTAAATAATATGCAGAATTTAAAGGAAATGATCCCTTCGCAATAATATGGGAGGTAGTGAACAATTCTTTGCTCCAGATGAAAATAATTTTGAGGACGAAGGAATATGGTCTGTTGCACCACTATCAATGATCCAGCGATTACGGGAGGTGTATTGTATATGGAATTAGTGAAAGTTTTAAAGAAGTCTATGGAATTTGAAAGTCTAGGTGTATTCAATACAGACTTTTAAAAATCAATCAAAGTCTGGGTGTATTCAACTAGATTTTAAAAAATCATTATGAATTCCACTAAAGTTTAAAGGTATTCAATTAAAAGATTTTTTAAAATGATTAAAAGTTCAGATGTATTCAAAATATTATTCATACTTATGAAATTAATAACTCATGGATAATGAACTACACATTTGTTACACAAGACAGGCCAGCATACTTACCAACATATACGCAAAGCGCCGCACCTCTCTAACCCTAGGGAGAGAGCGAACTCACAGAGACAAATCGCGCCTGTCCGGCTGCGCCACGCCGCCAGCGACGGTCTCTGACCTTGCAGGTGTACGCGAGGTTCGGCCGGACGGGTTAAGCTAAGTCCTTGGCTCGGAGATGCTTGGGTAGGCTCTTCCTTTCCTCTATGGCTGAAGATTTCAACCGCCCCGGGAACGAGTGAAAGTGGAGATTGGAGGACGTTTTAGAGTAGGCAAGGCTTGATCGAAGATAGGAGGGTCTCGACATCAGGCAATCTCTGTCTGATCTCTTGGTCGGGCAAGGTTTTGTAGGTTTGATGTTGGATACTTTAATCTCGTTTCACTTTGTGATTTCTCCTAGAATGAAGCGGCGACTGGTGGCTGTTGACGGTCGTCGGCAGGTTTGGACGGCGACGGGACGAGTTGCAGGTCCGGCTTCAGGGTGGCGAGAGGGCGGTGGCGGGGTTGAGATCTGGGCTGGTAGAACTGGTTTTGCCCCATCTAATCAGATCTGGGCTTGGACTCAAAATGGGCTGAAGTTGGGCTAGGGCTTCCTTTCGGGCCCTAGTTTGCTTTCTTCTATGTTAATTACTTTCCTTAGTTTTTTTCTAATTTCTAAGCCCATATTTTGGGCCTCTATGGTTTTAAATTAGTTTTACTAGTTTATTTCCAACTAATCCCTATGTAGGTTTCTAGGAACTAAGTAGGTTTTGATGCTTGCAGATTATGATATGTCTTTTACATCTAGATAGTGAACACTTTCTGTCATACCGCGATTGAGCGTCTTGGCGACAGAAGTTTTCAAGCAAAATTATCTCTATGTAGGGCTAGATTATAGCTTCCTAGGCTCATCGTCGATGAGCGACAATGTTCAATGTAATAGCACGTGAATCACCTCAATTCGTTTGGGTTTGTATCGGTGTCATTCTAGCTGCGACTATTAATACAATGGGTTTTAAGCCCACCTTTGCGTCAAAAAAAAATAACTCATGGATAATTGTAGACTTTGTAGTGTAAATTACACACACCAAACTCTAATATTTTTCCATCCACTAGAGCAAAGATTTGGAAAAGTCTACGACAAACTTTTTCTTTACATGTGAATAGGTTGATTCTACGATACATCTTCTTTTTTTTTTAAATAATATTTTGTGCTATCAACGTTCTATTCTACTTATTCTTTTCAATGTTTTTTGAATGTTAATATTTTGTTGTCTTTCAATTGTAATGCTTGGAACCCTCGATAACCTAAATATTATCTACTAACTCTTGATATTAGAACCACATGATCATATAATAATATTTGCGTACATGAATTAAACTTGTGAACATCTAATGTCCCATTTTAGAACATGTGTCTTTGGTTTACATACAAATATGCGTGTTATTAAGTTAATATAATCTTTTTCGTTACCTATGTTTATGTATTTCAATCAAATATTATAACTGTATGCATCGAAATTAGATAGATGAGCACTAAACTTATAATCAGTGTTATTATGTGTTTGTCATTGTATCTTTATTTTTATTTTTTCTTTCCTGTAACTCTGTAAATATTGAGAAATCTACAGAAGTCATTCATATGAAATCTATAGATTTCAGAAATCAGTGAAAGTCTATGAACTTTTCAAAGAGTCTGTAGACTTTTCAAAGAGTCTGTAGACTTTTCAAAAAGTCAGTTGATTAAAATAAGTCTGTATGAATCTAAATACAATACACCCCCCTACATGAGATTTTAGACAAACCTGGTGGAGTTTTCTGTTTAGTTGAGGCTACATTGGCTCGAGTATTGGTACCTCCATTTTTAACATTCAGAATAGACACAAGCTGTTGAAGCTGCTCTTCGGAAATTCCAGACACCATAGACTTAAAATCTTCCTTGGACAATCCTTCAGATACTTTATTGGCGACATAATTATGATCATGATTCCCAGCTAATATTTATTTATTCAAATGCTCCTTTGGGTGACCTGGAGGATAACCAATTAATTTGTAACAAGTTTCAACAAAATGTCCCTTGTCCCCATAGTGTGCACATTCCAGAACGCCCTCTGAAAGGACATGAACGACGTTAAGCCTGATTGGGACATCGTCCATCTTGAGAGTTGTAAGAACAATCAGATCGTCCATCTTGTGAATTGTAGGAGCGATCAGACCGCTCGGCCACTTGATTGGGATGTCGACCATATTGGTTAGGTCGATTGTTTCGGACAGCCATAGCAGCACTTGTGCTAGAGTCTGCAACCTGTGTGGCACTAAGCAACCTCTGTTTTTCCTCTTGGCAAAGATATCCATAAGCCTAACGAACTGATGGGAGAGGACTCATCAGAAGAATTTGCCCACACACTGCATTATAGGAATCATTTAAACCCATCAGAAATCTGTGTTAGGAAAACCAATCTGCTGCTTCAAAACAAGCAATCAGTTTCTAGGATAACCCTTGTGTGCATGTTTGTTTGTTTGTTAAGACAAAGGCCCAGTTTGAGAGGGTTGTGATTAATTTTTAAAGGAAAATGATTCTTAGCCTTTTTTTTATTGAAAAATACTTTATTGAACCAGACTGTCAAACATCAATAAGAATTACATCAGAAGGCTTCTCAAAAAAGAAACCCAGGACTAGCTTCTACTATGAGCAACAATAACTTCATGAAGCCATGGGGGCCCTGATTCATAACAAAACATAGACTGAACCATCTTCAAAGCATGTCGAGCAAGAGTATGAGCAATCTTGTTTTGGCGCTTACGCACATGTTTCTAGGATACCCATTCAAACTCTGCCTTCATCCTACGAACTGCATCCATAATTCCTCCAATATCGCTCAAATCAAGTACATTCCTGCCAATTGCATTGATCACATTGACCGCATCTCCTGCAATCGCCAACTCTGTTACCCCCATTTGTATACACAATTTCATCCCATGCCAAAGTGCTAAAGCTTCGATGATATGGGGTTTGAGAACAGCTTCCATAGGCACTGAAATGACTCCCATCAGCCTTAATAAAGCTTAAGATTTATGTCACCTAGACACATCGCCAATTAAAAAGATTATGTCATGTCATTCTTAAGCAAAAAATACAATCTTATCTTTCCAAACCCAATGGCTCTAGATTATTTTGTCTTTTTTTTAAATCAGATTATTAATTTTGTCTTTTTATTAAGAGAAAAATATTGATTTGTCTTGCTTTTATAATTAAAAAATATATATTTTTTGCATTTTCTTCTCATCACTATCATGCTTAGATTAAACGTAACATATAATGTGAAAATACGTATATTTCTGAGAATATACTTGTTCAAAAACACGAATTCTTATGATACACACACACACACACATATAATTTGTCCAAGAAAAAACAATTTGGTCCAGGATTTTTTACTATATATATATAATTCACCCAAAATAAAGTATATATATATATATACGTAATCATCCCAAAAAAATTCGATACAGATTTTTCTATTCTTTATTTTATTTTAAAAATTCGATGCAAGATATGCATGGCTTATATATAGATATCATAATTTTAAACTGCAAAAATAAAATATTAAAATGGAACCAAATTTCGATTCACAAAGATAGAAGGAAATTTACGAAATTGATTTATGATATAAAAGCCTAATTTGATATGATTATTAACTTGGTCATTATTATTAATAAATTAACTTAACTTAGTATATACGGATCTATATTAAAAGGGTAAGAAAATATTTCATATTAGTACGTAGCATCCATTAATTATTAAGGTTAAGGTTGTATTTTTACCTAAGAATGAAGTGACATGATTTATTAAATTGGTGATGTGTCTATGTGACATGACATTCCACATAGGATTAAGACTATAAATATTAGGTCTTATTAAGGCCCTCTAGCACTACCCATTTTTAAATCAACTTTAGATATGTTGTGAGAATAATCAACTGTGAAATTAACTAATTGATTGTTTGGTAAATTGTGCTTTTAAAAGTGTTGCGAGTACAAAAACAGTTGGAAATAACTTTTGTTGGTCATAACTTCTTCACACAGACATTGTTTTGTGTGTGATGCATGCCCACGAATTTGTATTGCTGAGCTCTACAACATCTGTGAGGAGAGGTTTAAGAAAACCATAACCGATGAAAGTCAACTTTTGAGCATTTGAAAAGGACACGTTTTTGATAATTTAAATCTCCAAAATACTTGATCTTCAAAACGATTAAGTAAAAATTTCGAAATGTGAATTTCCACCACTCAACCTTTTATTAATTTTGAAAAAATAGGAAAAATTAATATTCGGAATGGGGTCACTACAATGTTTTACAAAGATAATGATACTTAAGTATTAGAAAAATTTGTGCCATAGAGCAACGACGACTCTTGGTTGCTACTTGCGTGGGGGTATCGACATCATTCCTTCAGAATCAGAGGCTTGGGTTAGGTTTCGTTCTTTGGCAGCGGAGATCAAGTTTGTAGAGGCAAACATTCGACATCCTCTTGGCAGCTCAAAGGAGGAGTCGAGGCGTTTCGAATTTCCAAGCAAACGTAACTGTGTAGTGGTATCGAGAACGTTGAAGCAAACGTGCATGTATCAAATCTCGTTCTTAACTGGGTAGAGGTACAAGAAGAGACTTAGGAGGCGGTCACGGCGATGCGAATCCTTTCGATAAGGTTGCAGGAGGTTCTTAGCGGGGCCTGGAAGGGATGGGTGTCTAGGGGGCCGTCAGATTGAATTGGCGACGGTAGCAGTTCCGGCAACCCTAGCCTGGATTTGGTTTCAATTGGGTTTGATAGTGGTTGGGGTGCTTGTGGGTTGGGCCTTTGGCTTCAACCTATTGCCATCTTCTTTCTGTTATTGGGCTCTTTTGGACTGTGATCTAGCTTAATGTTGGGACTCTATGACAAGATCCCTACATCACCAAATCGAGGAGTGAATCCTTTTTTTGTTGGAAAGGTACACCTGATTGGTCTTAAGCCTTGATTCACTGAGCTGGGTACTTTGGTTTGGTTATGTAGGTTACTTGCTTTCTAGGCCAAAATAAGTCCCAATTTGAACATTAGTTTTAGAGACATGTTTCATAAGAAGCTTTTTGTATATGAACTTGTCCTCGAACATCTTCGGGTTTGACCTAGTATGGTTGTATAATTAATAGATGGGTTGTACGCCCTGTAGAGTAACATCCATTTCCTTCCAAAAAAAAAGTACTAGAAAAATTGAAGGATGCACAATCAAATTGAACTTAAGAAACAAAACTCTTTTGATGTTGATTTTTTTTTTCCTTTTAAATGTTGAGGCTGATTTTCTGGGATCGGATTTGCTCTTTTCTCTTTACATTGAGTCCAGTCTCTCCTTCTAAATGAAGCTATTTGTAATTCTATCATGTCATTTTCACACCCCAATTTTCGAAGGATAAATTTTCAAAAATTTGGGCATGATAAAACTCAAAATCTTAATATCCCACAACCTGCTCAACAATTTCCAAATTAAAAACAAATACTGGAAATGTAAATGTTGATAGACTCATCAACCGAGTTAAACATTTAATCTCTTTAATTACATCAACTTCCAAAAGTCTAGAAATAAACTACTTCGCTCACATGAGCTTAAAACAACTACCATAAAATACAAATAAATGTATATCGTCAAAAACCCAGCTCCTAAGCCACTGCCTCAACTCTGCTGATCATCACCTGTAGGTCTAACCCCTACACCATGAATTGGTGCACCGGGTTGTAAACAACAAACCCGGTAATAAGCTAAAAAGCTCGTATGAGTAACTCCCAAAATAATAACCCAACAATCCCAACATCACATATAAATTAAAATTGGTAATTCCTGCATTAGCAACTTAGTTCAGGAATCGCCTAAAAGCAAGAGAATTCAAAAGAAACAATTAAGAAAACACAATAATTTAAAATCACTCAAAATCATAAATGAATCATATAAATAAACATAGTTCAAGAATTCTATTAAAATCACACAATTAAGATTTAAGAATCTCCTGCGGATATGCATAGTTCAGGAGATACTCAAAGCAAGAAATTTAAACAACATATAAAAACATCACACAAACATTTCTCTACTCTTACTTATGAGTTCGCTAACACTTAGTCATCCCTCATAAGTAACCAAACAAATACGTACTCATGGGTTTGTCAACACGTAGTCAACCCCCATGAAGTACCGACAGACAGAATAGAGCTCTATACTGACCGTAACCAATCACCCGGCCAAGGCTTGGTTCCCGGTCCACCACGAAGGCTCCTAATCTAAGAATCACCACTAAGACACACACATACACAACTAATGCACACAATCACCACTAAGGCACACATTCAAATACTCTCCCATCATAACACTTATCAAATCACAAAATATAATATAATCATAACCGTAACCAATCACCCGATTAAAGGCTTGGAACCCAGTTTGACTATTTAAACAACAACACAAGAGCACTTCATAAATTATATCTTTCCACCTAGATATATGTATATAACAAAAACATAGATATTCCCACCACAATAATATAACAACAACCATATTTCAACATCACAAAATCACATGATCGGAAGTCCTTTTGAAAGATTTTATTTTACTAGAAAACATATTTTCACTTACCCATGAGCCGTTAACGATCAAGCTCATTTATTTATTTTTAAAACAAAAATCATTTTCATTTAAGGACAACTTCACAACTAACAATAATAAAATTATAAAATAAACTCGGTTCCTTATGAACCCATGTGAGATTTACTCACAATATAACAATAGCATCGTAATCATCACATCATCAACATTTCCATCAACATCATCATCATCATCATTAATCTCATCATCATCAAAATTGTCATCATAACAATTATCATCATCATCATCATCAAAATCAACATCACAATCATCATCATAATCATCATCAAAATCAACATCATAATCATCATCATAATAATTATAAATATTTGGTCCCAAAATGGACCTTGGTGAGATGTTACTCACCTCAAATCCAGCTGCGTCTTCGCACGCACAACACAAGCATATAGCTCAAAACCAAACTCTACAAGTCATCCAATTAACAAAAACGTTAACCTTAGTAACTAATAAAATACGACTTCTACACTTGTTTTCATAAGCTCAACCACCTCGCAATAACTTAAACAAGCTAAACAAGTCAACCAACAACACTAACACTATCAGACAGGTTGCCACAGGCCGCCGCAGACAGCGGCGTGTGGGCCCCACACACCCCCGAAGAACTTCACCAAACCCTAACATGCTCAAGCAACTCTACAACCTAAAATCTACATGCTCATGTGCTCGTATCGATGAGCACCACCAAACAAGGACTACAGACCTCCCAAACCCTTGCCAGATGCGCCGTAACGCGCCACCACCGACGGCAGCGAGTGGGTCCCACGCGCCACCCCAAAACTTCTGAAATAGGGCAAACTCCCAACACAAAACTTGTAGATTGAAGAGAGGGGAGCATCTTTTATACCTGAGGTTTCACCTTAATCGGCCGGAGCACGCCGGAAAACTCGCCGGAAGGTGGAAATCCACCACCGTAACTCTACACCGTGAGTCGTGCTAGGAGACTACCAGAAAACAAACCAGGGCACCAAGGAGTGTCTATCCCGACCGGTTCCAAGCTGCGTCGCCGCCGTCGGAGGGGAGAATTCCGGTCGGGTTGCAAACCGGGTCGCCGCCCTCATTTTTGGCGCTCGATTAGCGTCGATCTGCCCGAGTCGTCCTCACTCACCAACACAGGGAGGGTTGCGCCGAGGAGAGAAAGATTTTCCGACCGGTGCCATCGTCTGGGTCGGCCGGAGTCGGCCGAAAAAGTCGGGTCGGGTCGGGTCGGCTGGGGTTTTGGATTCTCTCGGGGTCGGGGAGAGAGAAGGAGAGGGGGAGGATTTGGGTTTCTGAAAAAAGTGAGGACTCAAAAGAAAACTTTCCTATTTAACCCAAAATTCCCGTAAAGCCACGAACTTCCGCTGACCATAACTTTGTCATACGAAGTCTGTTTTACGCGTGCAACGTGTCTACGAACTCGTATCGTCATGCTCTACAACTTTCGTGAAGGAAGTTTCTCGAGAAACCCAACGGATTAGAAACTCAACTCTTGACCCTTCAGAACCATAAAACCGTTTCAGGTAAAATAAGCATCCGAACGTTTCCGCTCTTCCTTTGAACCTCAAAACACTCTAACTTCTAACTCATAAATTCCCAAATAATAGTAGAAACTAATATTAAATTTCCGGGGTATTACAGTCATCATCTCAATCACCTTTGGAGTAGAGATTGTGCACCCTATAGTTGTGCTATCTCATTTGTAGATCGTTTGCGCTGTGTGCAATTTTTTTTTCTCTATGTTTTTCCATATTTTATTTTACTGACTTCTTTGATAACAACATTATTAACCTTCTTTCATGTTTTCAAGTTTAATTGAACAATATATCTTTTAAGTCAAAAGAAAACATAAACCGTTTACTCGTTCAATAACATCAAACAATGTACGACTAGCCATGAGTTTGCTAACTTTCACTGAAATTTTTTATTTGTTTGATGATATTGGATAAGTAAACGATTTCTGTTTTTCTTTAATTTTTTATCGAGATAATCTTTAGAGATTGAATTGTTTTAGATCATATACATTGCCCAATATATAGAAATAACATAAAGTTTGGATACAGGTTTGGATGTAACTATTTTCCAATTCCGAACAAGCGAATGGGCCTTCTTCAATCCAAACTTGAAATGCACGAAACAAAAGCACATTTCAAGTGCCTTCGAAACTCTTCCACAATGGCTCTTCGAAACTTTTTTGGATCAATCCATATACCTTTTCTTAAAAAAAATAAAAAAAATAAAAAAAAAAGCACGAAGGGGCAATCCAGACCGTTGACAGTTTAGACCTTATCTGAAATGGAACACACCTAAAACTAACTAAAGGCACATTTCGTGGGTCGAATACGAATATGCCACTGGTCCAACTCTTACGGTAGTCTGCGAAGCCGAGTATTGTAACTCGGCCTAGACAATGTTTAGGTTAAAAGGCCGAGCCGAAAATGATTAATCTGAAAATTGAATTCTGACCAAATTATCGACGGTTTCCCCAAACACCTACGGCGGCGAGTTTCTGTTGAAATGGAGATGGCTATGGAGGAGTCGTGCTCTCATTCGCTTCTCTTCCTTGCTCGCCACGCCCTTCAATCTGACGGACGAACTCCTCGCTTTCTGAAGAATCCTATACAGAGTACGCCGCCAATATCTAGTTGTTGGATTTTCCAAGCTTGTTTCTAGATTTACCTCGTTTTATATCTTGTCGCCCAAAGTTGTAATTAGAGGGTTCGAAACGGACTTGGTGTTTTAGATTCTGGTGAATTTGTCTTTATTTTGCTGATATTTGTGAACAACATAGGTCTTTAAATTTCTAGGGATTTGGGGTTTTAAGGTGAATTGTCTTTGAATTTGAGTATCTAAGGTTTCAAGTGGTTCTTGAATGTTCTCTGGCAACGCACACAAATATTGGTCGGTGGAACTTTTAATCTTTTGTTAGGTATTTGAATGGCGGGGAGGTGGGACGTTGGGGTTCCCAAGACTAATGCTTGTAGTCTTCGAGAGCAAGCAACAAGAACAATTCTTCGCAATGTGAGGTCACAAGGGCACTCATATGTTGAGGTCCGAGAAGATGGGAAAAAGTTCATTTTCTTCTGTACTCTGTGTCTTGCCCCATGCTATAGTGATAAGGTGCTCTTTGATCATCTCAAGGGTAATCTTCACAATGAAAGATTAGCCGCTGCTAAGGTTACTCTTTTACGACCAAATCCTTGGCCTTTCAATGATGGCGTGGTTTTCTTTAATAATTCATATGAGACTGATAAAGGGGTAGTGACTCCGGATGACAATAAATGTAGGATGTTGGAGTCTCATGACAATGAGAACAATCTTGCTATTGTCAAATATGGTGGAAATCTGAAAACCAATGGCTATGATCATTGTGGTGTTGATGGGCTTGAGTGTAATGAGTATATCGATTTGCAAGGGTTGCAGTCAAATGTTGGAGATTCAACTGCTGATGGAGCAAAGTCCTCTGTGGTGATCCCTGGTATTGTGGTTAGGGATGAAATTACTGATTTAGAAGTGAGAGAGGTGGGTTTGGGAGAAATTGCTGCAAGGTTCCTTGGGAAAGATGGTATTGGTAGAATATGGTGTGAATGGTTGGGAGTAAAATCTATAGACAGTGAGGATTTATGCAATGTTCCTGAGCACGATTTCGCTGTTGTTACCTTCAGTTATAATATTGATTTGGGTAGAAAAGGTTTACTTGATGATGTAAGGATGTTGCTCTCATCCAGCCCTACAATAGAATCAGGGAATGGTGAAGGCACCGGTTGTAAGAGAAAGAAATCCTTCTCTGACCCTGAGGATATCAGCGATTCTCTAAGTAATCAGTACGAGTCATTTGGGGAAGATTCCTCTGCTTCCAGTGGTACAGCATCTAGGTTGCTTCTAGACCATTATGATGATCAGTTACTGAATACAAGATTTATATTGAACAAATCTATAAGGCGAGAGCTCAGACGGCAACAGCGTTTAGCGTCAGGAAGAATGTGTGACATCTGTCAACAGAGGATGCTTCCTGGGAAAGATGTAGCAACTCTCATGAATCTGAAGACTGGAAAGCTTGCTTGCAGTAGTCGAAATGTGAACGGGGTGAGAGTCCTACACATCTTACATCCTTTTGCTTTTGACCATACCAATGTTTTGTAATCGGCACCTTCTTCTTCTTCTTTTTTTTTCTTTCTAATTCATGTTCCAAATTACATTCTGTCCATGTATCTGGATTAGCAAGTAATGCACATATTTTAATTTATTTTTACATGCAGGCTTTTCACGTGTTCCATACTTCTTGCCTTATACACTGGATACTTCTGTGTGAAGTTGAGGTAATCACAAATCAGAATACTGGTTCAAAAGCGAGGAGAAGGTCTAGGAGGAAAACTGCGGCCAAGTGCAATGGAAAAGATGCTCAGTTGAAATCTTTGAGCCCACAAATTTATTCTGTATTCTGCCCAGAGTGCCAGGGTACTGGTATTGTTGTTGATGGAGATGACCTGGAGAAACCGAATCTTCCTCTGTCTCAGGTTTGCTCTTTGCAGACAGTTTTGACCTGAGTCTTTGTTATCAAATTATGCTCTCCCTTTTCTTTTCTTTTTTCCTTTTCCTTTCACCATTTTCCTCTTCTTCTTTTTTTCTTCCTTTTTTTCTTTTTGGATACAAGGGGGCCAAAAGACCCAAACAAAGAAAAGAGCAGAAACTAGATAGCTCTAGCTACGTTCCTAAACTTAGCAGTATCACACAAGTCATCAAGAGCAGCATTAACAACTTGTGTGTACATATCACACTAGGTTGCTGAAAATATTGTTTCACAATTTTCCTCTTTAAGTGGAGAGAAATATAAAGAAAACGTGTTTCCCAATGAAGCACACAAGATTTGTGAAGAGTGTGCATATATTTTTCTTCCTTTTTTTTTCTTTGGTTGTTTTCTTTTTCCCTTATAATACAATAATTGTGAAGCTTTATAAGATAAAATCTTTTTCAAATCTTCTTATATGAAAGAAAGAGGTAGGCAGGTCAAAACCGTCGTTAGTTGCTTCTAACTGTGGTGTATATGTTAATGTCAGATGTTCAGGTATAAGATAAAGGTGAGTGATGCACGTCGAGCATGGATGAAGAGTCCTGAGATGTTGCAGAATTGCTCGACTGGTTTTCATTTCCCCTCCCTAAATGCAGCAGGAATCCAGGTTTTTTGAGGGATTGCTATTTTCCCATTATAAATGAGACTAACAATCATCATTCCCGATTAACATTTACTTCTTTACTTGGTCTAGGAAAAGGTGAAAACACTAAAGTTGCTGCGTTTCTATAGAGCACATGAATAGAGAGGTGGCTTCAAGAATACAAGGGAGCCTGCAACTGTGTTTAGCTGGCGTAGCATGTGTATTTCACACAGGTTATGTATATGTGGTGTACATTGCTGGCCTGGCATATGTCTACTTAAGACTGATTTCATTCCATGAATTAATGGCAATAACGATTTGTAATTATATTGTAAATAACTAAATACCTTATCAGATAGATTATTGCTATGCTCTTGAACCTGACTCGATTGTCACCTGTGACAATATTTCTGGTTCATCCTTTTCTCTTCACGTGGTTCTACATTTTAATTATCATTCCTTCCATTGGGGTTGGTCTAGTCTGGTGTGATGCGTTTTAGTCAGTGAAACGAGGCAGGTTTAGGCCATCTTCAGTAAAGGAGAGCTATATCGGGATCGGGATCAGGGCTA
The DNA here is from genome assembly GCF_000184155.1 of Fragaria vesca subsp. vesca. NCBI lineage: Eukaryota > Viridiplantae > Streptophyta > Magnoliopsida > Rosales > Rosaceae > Fragaria > Fragaria vesca. Next base: position 14,784,684 of record NC_020496.1, read on the forward strand.
AATTTTTTAAATTCTTGAACAAGTGAACAAATAGAGAAATTGTATTCACACATACCAGATTTATTAATATTAAATACACATCTTTATTTTTTAAAATTTTGATGAAGATTATATACACATCTTTAATGCAATTTTGTCCCTTTGATGAAGATGAACAAATAAACAAAAAGAATGTAAAAACAAAAATTATATACAAATCTACAACTCTAAAAATCCTACAGTATGTAAACTTCCTAGTGATATCAAATTTTCATACTATTTCGATTGATTGAAAATCTTAAAGTTTTTTTTTGTCTGTAGAAATCTTAAAGGTTATTTGAATAAATTTAAAAAAATATATATCGTCAATCACTTTGTCTCCATTGATTGTTTGTTAAACTTCATTTGCTTACCAATTCGATTTGATTTTAGTTGAATTAGTAGTATTGATCATAAAAAGACAAAATTTAAGTTACAAAAAAAAAATAGGTGTGTGGATTTCACAACCCAATAATTAATGTCAACTAAATTTTGTAATGTTATGCATATTCAATTAAATTTTTAGATACCATTGGATTACAAGAGTTAATTGACATGGACCATTGGATATGCTTTTTGGCATGAGGCACATGGGTTGCTTTAAAATAAGGGATGTGAAATCCACACCATTTTTCATTTTTTAGTTAACACATTAATAAAAAGACAAAACTTAAGTCGGTAAAAGACAAAATTTAAGTTTACAAAAAAGAAAAATAGTATGTGGATTTTAATTTAGAGTGTGTGGATTTTACAACCCTAAAATAATGTTAATTGATGTTGTTGTTCTATAGGTCCCACAAGAGCTAAAGGGTTGGCTATTTTCAGCCTTCTCCACCACCCTTGAGCCGTAATAGCTCTTTTGACCTAAGAGCTAAAGGGTTTGCTGTTTTCAGCCCTCTCTTTAGCTATGAATGTGGACAACCTTCCTCCATATCAACAAATCAAGTTGAAATTCATCACAATTTATTATTTAATTTAGAGTGTGTGAATTTCACAACTCTAAAATAATGTTAATTGGTGTTATTGTTCTATGGGTCCCACAAGAGCTAAAAGGTTGGTTATTTTCAGCCCTCTCTACCACCCTTCAGCCGTAATAGCTCTTTTGACCTAAGAGCTAAAGGGTTGGCTGTTTTCAGCCCTCTCTTTAGCTATGAATGTGGCAACCTTACTCCATATCAACAAACCAAGTTGAAATTCATCGCAATTCATTATTTTGGCTCAACAATTGGTGAAGAATACCAAAAACGAAGCACAGAAGCTGCATCACAAGTTCCCGAACCTAAAACCAAATAAGTCTATCGTAAGTTGAAAATATGGAAAATGGAACAAAATATGCAGGATTTGAATATGTAGATTCAATCCTTTGTCAAAATTTCCCGAACCTAAAACCAAATAAGTCTATCGTAAGTTGAAAATATGGAAAATGGAACAAAATATGCAGGATTTGAATATGTAGATTCAATCCTTTGTCAAAATTAAAACAACAGACAAAAGAACATAAGATTTACTAACAACAATGTAAACCTCCCTCGAAACGTCATTGCGAGACTTTTAAAATAGTCCACACTAAATCAAATCTATTATAGAGTAAGAATGATTAAAGATCTATCTAATGCTATTCAACACAATCACTTTACAAGTATTCCAAACTAACTTGATTCCAAACTGTTAACCCTATTCTAACTCTCCTTAAATCTAAGTTGCACACAAGAAGGAACTAAACACGTCTTCAATGCTTTCCGATCTCAATTACTATAAGAATGACAGATGCAATGATACAAGCATATAATATGACAATGAGTATTCACAAATAGTATGCAGACAACAACATGCATATATGAATATTTTGACTCAATAAGACTCTGTATTTTGGTAGAGTAATTTCATGTCTATATATAGGGAGATATAGCGTCCTCTCAAATCGATCACCATTGATCACTGATTGGGATAAACATGAAAACTAATTTTGAAAACAGAATCAGATATATTTTCATGTGATAGGCGTTACGAAACTGGTACGTTCTCAATTAACCCAGCATTATAGTATAGAATAAGCGGGGTATCGTTCAAGTCGGGGACTAAGGGCTAACCTGCAAACAATGATCAAAAGAGTAAATAATTATCAATATACAAATGTAAACGTAATACAAAAGGGTGGGGGGGGGGGGGGGGGAGGGATTTGTTTGCTTGTTCTAAGTTCCTACTAAAAAGTAAAGCAAAACGAAAAATAAAATATATACAAGTGTGATTCTTCCACATACATCAACCAACAATTTCAGATACAACAAACAGGACAACATGCTTCAAGTCACACGACCAATCTTATTGTGATATCAGAAACAAATTCGAAATGCAAGCCTAAAGAGGTCATGCATCCCATTAACTCCACTTACTTTATCTCTTAAGTATAGAGAAGTCTAGAACCTAAGATATTTCATGTAAAGGCTGCTATAGATATTCAGCGTCGACTTAGCATACCCGTCTACCTAAACATGAATCATTAAGAGCTATAGAATTCTGATGTTGAACATGCTCAAGTTTACATAATGCTGCTTAACTTGTAAACATGTAACACATAGTCTCGACTATTATTACATAACCTTTACTACTTAAATTCTGCCTAAAACTATTAGGTGAATTAGTTCGGAAACCTAGCAACACTAACCTGTATATTAGAGTTTTAGTGAAAACACAACTATGCATTTAATGAAATCACAAAGCATAAAATTGATCATATGCAATCACAAACCAGTCGAAACATGCTTGAATTTATTCTGAAAATTAACCTATTCATGTTCTTAACAACCAACCATTCCAACTTTGAAATCCAATAACAGAAAACAAAGACTAATAACAAGATAGAAGAAACAAGCCATGAGTTACACTTTATGAATCTTTAAGGAAGCTTGACATGTTCGAAGGGTCAAACACGCTTAATACTTCTCAGCGGCCTTCTGGAGAAGTCATACAAAAGTGTCGGCTTGGATTGCTTCTTGGTTGGATAGAGCTGTCGAAAGGAGAAGGAAGGCTAACGTTGTTTCCTGATTTTTGTGTGAAAGAATAGATGATTGAGAAGTACAAAAGAAGAGATGTTTACCTCTTTGTGCTCATGATGACTCTATAACAACAAAACATGTCAGAAATGACATTATTACGGAAATAACGTAGCCAAATAGGATAGGAAATACATTAAAATCATAACATATTATGCGTCTATCATCATGACAAATAAATCTAATAAGTATAACACACTTTTTCAAAACAATATGATGATAGTGAATGAATGAATATAATTATCAATCATATTAGAACTTCTTTCCGTACGCATTTGCATATCAGAATATATGGAGTTTAATTCCAATATTAATACCAATCAAATCAGAACTAATAAGGAAAATCAACCAGATATTCAAGCACATAAAACCTATTACACAAAACACACGCCCTAAATGGAATGAATATCACCTGCAATAAAACTCGTTTAGCAAAGTATCAAGAAATGAATGATATCCAATTTATTGAGAGTTTATTTTTTTATAGGAATGACAACACATGAATATTAGGCCTACAATCTCCCTCTTTGGCATTCTTATACAAAACACCTTATCCAAATCACAAAACCTGAAACATTCTTAACAAACAACCAAGTGAGAAGAAAGAGAAACAAATGATGAAAATACTTTCAAAGTCACACATGATCAGAGCATATTCTAAATAACATATCCTAAGCACAACACTATTCCCCTTTTTGTTTAGGAATGACAAAAGGACACCAAAAAGAGTATGATCAAAGTCATGTAAATAAGAGCTGTATAACTCAAGAGCCTATGTAATAGGAATAACACAAGTGAGCAAGAGTGAGTAGCGGTTTCACTATTCAAGATGAATCACCCAAGCTAAAATATAATCTAGGTATTAATTTTCCCCTTAAGAATCATATATATGAAAAATGCAAAGAATGAAATGCAAACACACAATGACTGGGAAGTGTTCCATGAATTATATGAAGAGGAAAAACAAAACATTTAACCGAGGTACAAGACATAGCTTTACACATACACATATAAAATAGACAAACTCAATTTTCATGCTTGACTCAATTGACACAGCATTCTAAGCAAGAAGCATATGTTGATCAATCATGTATCTTATGTGAAATAAGTGAACAATCTTTTTTATGGGGTGATATATCTCAAGCTTTCAACAACTAGCATAAGAAATAATATTTCACAACCTTCTTATAACTCCCGTGTGGGCACTTCACTTTTATTTTTCTTTTTGGCCTTTCACACTATCTTTAACTTTTGAATTTTCAACCCATGTAGCAAGTACAATATCAGTAGCTCCTAAGCTAGTTGTCTTTAGGGTACTAGGTGTAACAAGGAAACCCTTAAAGACATTTACTGGAGCCAAATTCTTGAAACCACCGGGGTGGTCAAGTCATTCCATTTTCTTTCTTAGGGAAAACTAAGGTGTGTTAATGCATGACATGCATCAACTTTGTCCTCAAGTTAAAAGAACCAGTCCTCAAAATTGTAATATGAGTCCTTAAAGTTGTAAAATTTTAATTATAATTAGTCCTCTAGTGGTAAAATGTGTTCTTAACTAAAGTGGTAATTTAGTCCTCAAAGTTGCATTAAGGAGTCATATTTCCACTTTAAGGTTTAATATTACTACTTTTAATGACTCATTGGTAACTAAGAATAATTACAACTTTAAAGACTCGTTTACAACTTTAAGGACTAATATTATCATTTTGAGAACTCATTTTACAACTTTAGAATAAAACTTATGCACATGCATTAACACATTTTAGAATTTTGTCCTTCTTCCCATAATCTTATATCGTTCACCACGACCAAGACATGTTTACTTTAAAAATAGTCTAACCATGCTCCATATAATCATAAATTGATATTTTTCTTTTCATGGAGAAATAGAGAAATCAAGTATAACGGAAACACATCAAGATATTCTCATACCACCATAGCAAAAGAGAGAGTGTGCACGTGAAATTTTTCCAGGGCAACAATGATTATTTTAGCATGCTTAAAATTAGCAAATAATGTCAACCAGTATCAAAACCTGCAAACAAGTTTATCCATCTTATACAGATAAAGTCATGGCAACTAACTAGATAATATCAATTCAACTCACTCTTTTAGACAATTTAGGATTGAAACCCAGCATGCAATCCTCAGGAAATATGGATTTTTTTTTTCTTTTGATGCAGAAGATTAAAAAAAAAACAAATGCACCTAAGCTATCATGAGATTCATACAATGAATGCATGTCAGATGCATCAAACAAAATGAGAACATTTATACTTCAAGCACACACCAATAGTGATTTTGAGTGATTCATCAACATGACTTGATCTAAAAAGGGATAGTAATAAGTAGTATCAATAGTTTTAGGCAATCAAGATTATCAATACTACCAGAAAAACAATTACTTGTACCCTTTCTCACCCAGATTTGCTTATGTTTCGAATTCTTTTCTTTAGGGATTGAAATAAGCTTTGCAATCCTCTGTATCAACTTCAAATGTTCTTTCAGTGCAGCTTGCAACAAAACTGTTGGACTAAGATTTCTTATTTCCTTGTGCTTTTAAGAGTCCCTGCGAAGCAAATAGCATTTTGGACGTATATGCACCAATTTTCCACAATGATGACAAGTAAGAATAAAAGATTTTGAGGATTTTCCATACCTAAGCTGTCACAACCCAGGACCCATTCCGCCGTAACACGATATTGTTCGCTTTGGGCCCACCGGCCCTCACGGTTTTGTTTCCGGCAGCTCAGGAGCAGCTTCCCAGTAGGTCACCCATCCTGGGATTGCTCTTGCATCAACATGCTTAACCTCGGAGTACCCATCCCATCCGAAGCCGCTGAGCCACCAAAAGGCCTCGTGTTAGATTGGAGGTGGGCATGTACATATACAGCACATAACCCCTCTCCGTTTGGCCGATGTGGGATATTACAATCCACCCCCCCGTGGGAGTCCGACGCCCTCGTCGGCACACTCGCACCACACGGCAGAGTGGCTCTGATACCATTTGTCACAACCCAGGAACCCATTCCGCCGTAACACGATATTGTTCGCTTTGGGCCCACCGGCCCTCACGGTTTTGTTTCCGGCAGCTCAGGAGCAGCTTCCCAGTAGGTCACCCATCCTGGGATTGCTCTTGCATCAACATGCTTAACCTCGGAGTACCCATCCCCTCCGTTCGCCGCCGGACCGGTCTCGTTCGGTCGGTCTCCCTCCCAGCAACATTTCTAGACCGGTGACAGCTCCCCTAGCGCCGCCGTGAGTGAGCGGTGCCGCCCGAAAGAACCGACTGCCCCGAGCTTCCCTTCGCCGGAACTTCCTCCTCCGGCCACCAATCCGGGCAAGCTTGGTACGGTTTTGTAGCCCTCCTCCCGTGCAACAACCCCTCCAAGCAGCTCCCTCCCTCTTGAGCTAGGTAAGGAGAAATGTGGAGTTGAAATTTCTAGGCTTTTAAGTTATTTTCGTTCGATTAGCCTAGTTAGGCTTGGAATTGGGTGATGTGTTGGTCATGAAAGTTGTAGAGGAGATTGAGAGGAAGATTCTGTTAAAATTTGGTAGCATTTGCAGGTCGCCGGAGTTGGTCGCCGGCCGCCGCTGCCGGCGGAGCCGCTGCTGTTTTGGGAAATTTTGTGGTTTTTGATGTAGAATATTAAGAGGATATTTTTGAGGTGATTTGTGGAATTTTTGGATGAGATTTGGATAGGTTTGTGAATTTCC
>NC_020496.1:14797034-14803578 GCF_000184155.1 Fragaria vesca subsp. vesca
TGTCCACCTTGATGGCGTAGTGTAGCACCGCATTAAGGCGTGACGTGAGCGTTGGACGCGAACGTAGTAGCCCTATATAGACCCATGAATTTATATAGGGAGTATGGACGAGTGTAAATACATACATATATTATAGAGTCTGAGAGGCTCGATATTTTATGAGATAAAAGTTTATCGCTTGCGGCATGCATTCGATTTTTCCTTAGAAATTAATTTGGGGAAACATAAATATTTTATTTATTATTTTATTTTTGTCCACTCACTCTGACGTTATTAAATGTTTTCCCCTGGGCCCTTCGTTTTAAATTGCCCAGTCTGCAGAGTTCGGGTTGGATCTAGTAGGAGACGAGGCATAGTCACCCGCATTTCTGCCAGTTTTCGCCAGTAGGTTACCTGTTCAACCTACTCGTGTTTTCTTGCTTCCGCTTGTGTTTAGTAGCTCTGAATACTTTAGAATTTTTGTATATTATGGGATGTTCAGAAGTGTTAAATTAAGAGTGTAATATAAAATTTTTCGAGTTAGGGTTGTCCATCTGCAAGGGAGATTTTCTTAATCTTTTCAGTAAATTTTCCTTGGAGGTGGTCCCCGCACGACTTACTCTGGGTTTCAGGGTGAAATTCGGGGTGGGTCGTGTCATAAGCTGGCGCACAGGTGTGCAATTCAGAGCTTGGCTGGCAATTGGGATCTCCTCTCCTTGGTTGTGGCTTGGGCCTTGTTAGACCTAGCCTGGGGTGGTAATAATTATTTTACTGTTTTATTTATTTACTTGTCATAGCAGCCTGACTAGTTTCTAGATCAGGCAATCTTTCTGCTACAATTTATCAATATGTAATTACCAACATAAATTCCCAAAATACCAGATCAAGAACCCTAGATATTTGCATATTCATATTTATGTACAATTATCAGTTTAGATACCAAATTCTTATACAATTACGAAGCAAAATCACAAGCAAAGTAAGGTTTCTACATTTACCCAGTTAAAAAATCCCAAAATTTCTAGTAATTTTGTAGTTGATCATCCTCAATTTCTCAGTTCCTTGATGAAATCTCACCGTATTGCCTTAAGTGAATTGCCTTAGAGCAATTGCACCCATGAATGGAAGACAATTGCTGATTTGCCAATCAAATTGGTACTGCTTATCCACTATTCATATAAAATTGACAATTGCCTCTCTATTGTCAATGTACCAATTGAAGGCAATTTGCCTGCTAATCTACTATTCACTTTTGAAATTTGAATAAATCATTATTTCAAAAGGTAAAATTTATAATTTGTTAATTAATAATGAGATTGATCGGACACATGGTTAAATGCGCCCATGAATCGCTTTATTGAATTTGCTCATGGTCATGCCAATTGTAATGAGATACCCTTATGGTTGGAAGAAAATTGGGAGGAAATGGATAATAAATTGATGGAAGAAGAAGATGGGAAGGTAAAACTTTAGAAAATATTGGTATAAATTATATGGAGTAAGGTATTCAATTATATAATTTTTAGAAAGAAACAAATTCAGATTTTTTTTAATCCAAAAAATTGTTAACCATTGGTATTTAATTATAGCCATTAAATCTCAATCTGAAGGCTATAATCAGTCAATCATAAAACTTGTAGGTTGAAAACATGTGAAAGCAGAGGCGGAGCCCACAAATTGGTTGGGCAAAATGATGGGCAAAAATCAGCAAAGGAATTACCCAAGCAATTAATATTCACCTCGGGTCCACGAATTGGTCATGCAATTTATTATCGGTGCATTAATGTTTTGGTTGAATGTTGGTGGGTCCTATCAATTGGTCACCCAATGACCCAATCAGCTCACCGGTGCAATTGCTCTTAGATGAAGGCCGACGAAGTGAGTCAGACAACGATGCCTAAAGTCCAACGACGTTTTCAAGTCATCGTATCTGATTCGATTCGATGTGGATTTGATTCTTTGAGGTCACCATTAAGAGACGATAGTTAAGCTTTTAGGTTTTAGTTTAACTTTGTGCTTGTGTCTACAATAATAATGTCTACTGAATAGAAATAACCAATAGAAGGTTGTTAATGTAATTTCCTATTTCTTTAAAAATTATTAGAGGAAATTTTTGTGTTTTTTTTTTTTAAATGGACACCAAGTAACATACTCGGGCTTTCATGTTGTAGGTTATTCAGGTTTTGACAGGCTGGAACTGGACCAGCTGTTAACTGGGACCAAACCAGACCAGACCTGTAAAAAGCTAACCGTGAGAAAACCCAGCCCAGACCAGCCGATTTAGGTCGGTTCTGCCGGGTTTTTTCTTTTATGTGGTGTTATGCCCAATCCTAGATCAGTAGATCTATCATACGCATGCGACCCTCGACATAAATTTAGGCAACCGCTCATCTGGTTTAATCCGCATATATTTCACACATATACTCAATTAATTTACATGTATACCATGAGCAACTAAAAACTTTGCTCAAAACAAAATTAGGCACAACAAGAAGCAACAAAACAGAAATAAACACATTCTGTTGAGTGACTTATCAGCCTGCATTACATGCCTTCTCACCCTCGGACTAGTGCTGCCAGTAAGATTATACGAATTCGGGTAAGTGTAAACATTTGTTATCGAGTTACCAAACACCCTAGCATACACCATTTCACCAAACATGCCGACCATCGGATTGAAGACTTGTGTTGATGTATCACCAGGACTATGCATTGGTGAAGCTGCTGTATAGCTACCTCCTAAAGGGCTGTTTATTTGGGATTGATAAGGATGACTTCGCTGAATACTATAAGGGCTGGTACTTGGGGTTCGTGGTGTGTCAACCGCGCAAGGAGCGAGAGGTCTTTTTGGAATGACTATACCAAGATGGGGAGGCTTGCCTTTAGATGGCTTTGTGGGCTTTGTTGTTTGACCACGACCATAAAGTGGGACTAGAGAGGATTCAGAGACTTCAGTTTTGCAAACAGGGCACTGTGGCTGTTTTTGGTCCTCTTGGCTTTCCGAAGAAGGGGTCTGGAATTGAATCCACTTGTATATGCAAGGCCAGCAGTATAAATGACCACAGAGGGTAACCACCGGATCGCGCACAGAGTCTAAGCAAATGCTGCAGTCGAAGTTAGCACATGACTTGTTTTCAGTATCTGGGACTTCAGAAACAGGATTCCATTTTCCGAAGGAACATTTAGCGTCTCCACTGGAATTAGACTGGACCACAGCATCTTCAAAGTATTGCTCTGTTGCCATCTTAACGGCTTGGGATAGATGATTCTTGAGTTGCTTAAATCTGAAACATGGTAAAGAAAAAAGGGTAAAATTAACGTAACATGATGGAGGGATCTATACCACATTCAAAGTAAACAAACAGAACCGACACCAAAATATTATACAAAGGCATAATTGCCAATTTGCTACCCTAGAATTCACCTTGGTGTCAATTTGCTACCCTAGTTTTTATTTCTGCCAATTTGCTACCCTAGAATTCACCTTGGTGTCAATTTGCTACCCTAACTTTTATTTCTGCCAATTTGCTACCCTTATGTCAAACTTTTGACTCTAGATAATCAATATTAACCGATTTGACATCAATGTTTGGACGGAGAAATAGATCAATTTATATGACAAAAGACAGTAAATTGGCTAATTTTAGAAACCTAGGGTAGCAATTTGGCAGAAATAAAAGCTAAGGTAGCAAATCGGCTAATTTTGTGAAACTAGGGTAGCAAATTGGCAGAAATAAAAACTAGGGTAGCAAATTGACACTTAGGTGAATCCTAGGGTAGCAAATTGGCAATTAAGCCTTATACAAAAGTTAAACAAAAAAATAGATGAGATGATTAGATTTATCAATTATAATCTGTCCTTCTAGGAAGACTAGAACAAGGTTTTCCATTCTCGATCTAACGGGGATACTGGCCCCCAAGTAAGTTTTTGAAACTATTGAATATCAAGCTTGGACTACAAATATTAATTTTGCAATCAAACTTGTTACAATCAGAAAATCCCCACTCAAGTCTATTTCAGATGAATCTAAGGACGCTTGACAGATATGGATTAGGTGAGAATTAGGCAGAGCAAGTTACAAAAGTTTATATGTTCAACTTCCAAAACATGCGTCTTGCAGTGTCAAAAGGATAGAAACCTAAAAGTATTACTTCTTCTTCTAGAAGACCATCAAATATGAAATATACACTCTAAAAGACATCCAGTCAGCATCAAATTGAAAATCATACACTCTTTCACCTTATTTAGTTTTTACTTTTGCAAAACGAACATTAAGACTACAATTCAATCATCATATAAAAGGAGACACCAGAAACTGCAATAATTTTGAGCAAGATGTGCGACATCGTTCGTTCCAAGAACACCAAAAACCCGACCCTCTTCGATTCTCAGAATCCAAGATTCCCGAAACCAAGATACGAAGGAAGAAAGCCCAGCCAAAGGGCAATATTCAAATACATCAAAAAAAAAACTAAAAAAGACATATGGGTGTGAGCTAGAGAAAAAGTTGATGTTGAATGCATACCAGTAAGAGTAGAGAAGTGGGTGTTGGCTTTTCTTTGAGGAGGCGCAAATAAGAGCGTTATGGCAGAAGCTTCAATGGCGGAGCAGGAGAAGGAGAGCGCTGAGAAGGGAAGAGAAGGGAAGGAAGGAAAGTATGAGAGGAAAGAGGAACGGGGTAGCAATATATATAGAGACAAAACATATCACGTCTCGGAAGAATAGAATTTGTTATTAAATTTCATAGAAATGATAAATCCAGGAGCCACTTTGCTTCTCTTGTAGTCTTCTTTGATTCATGATAAGTTTCAATGCCACCCTCGATACGTGGCATCCATCATCGATCAAAAGTCACTTAATTTCAATCCATGTTTCATTCTCACAAAACAAAAACAAACAAAAAAACAAAAAAATCGATCAAAAATAGAAGAAGAGAGAAATAAAAATTAAAAAAAAAAAAAGGTTAATCCATGTTCTCTTAGTTTTAGAAATTTTACCTTCAGAATTTTTCAACTTCGTCAACAGTGTCCATTGATAAGATTTCGTCCAATTTAGACATTAAAGGTTAACATGAATCTTTAACAAACTTAAAATGAGTATTTGGTTGTAAAATAATTGGAAACAAATCACCTATACCCAAATTGTATGTGCCCAATATGTGTCATCAATTAAAATCTGACACATAGAATTCCACTTGATACAAAACTAACAGAAGTCTAACTCTGTTATATTTGTAAATTCAATTTTTTATTAAAGAAAAATAATTTCTCCAAATCTCCACGTTCTTCTCTTCTTCCCTTCTACTTTTCTTCTTCATTGAATCGTCTGGGATCTTTTTTCTAAGATCTTCTTTTTGACTCTAACTGCGATCAAAACCTTAAAATATTTTGAACTGATATTTGATAACACCGAAATCTCTTTAATATTCTTTTAGTTTGTTAATCAGACAAAGTAGTAAGAATCTGGGTTCCCATCCTTGGTTAATCCGGAAGAATGAAACATCACCAAGCGAATCCTAAATTCAGAACAAAGTAATGAAAACAAACAGTGGAATCAAGAATGCCATTTTCTAATTCACATCAAACATACACAGATTCAGAGAACATGAAACAAACCCATAAACAAATTGTGTCTTCTCTGATGCCATAGAAATCACAAGGAGCAGTTGATCACATTGACAATAGCAAGAGTAAAATCAAATTTCCAGACAACCCAAGTGAGAATAATACGTAATAATCAAAACCCATACACCGAATTGACGAAAACAAACGATCTTGATAGCTGAAATTGCAATCAATGTAGGAAAATGAAAGACTACAGAGAAGAACCCAGATCTCAATCGATGTTAAGAGAAGAAGTGCAGAACAGGGAAGAAGAGGAGAGGAGGAAGAAGAAAAGACGTGAAGATTGGGAGAATTTTCTTCTTTTTATTTTTTTAAAGATTTAAATGAGGTTAACAAAGTTAGGACTTCTGTTAGTTTTGTATCAAGTGGAATTCCATGTGTCAGATTTTAATTGATGGCACATATTGGGCACATGCAACTTGGGTACAGCTGATTTGCTTCCAAAATAATTGTTTTAGCCCATAAAAGTCAAAATTAATGTTTAAGAGAAATTTTAAATACACACCCTTAATATCTTAATACACACCCCTTACTTAATACACTACCTATTAAGTTTTTCATTTCAGTATTATACTTAATACACATCCCAAACTGTCTAAAATACCCTTAATTTATGAAATATTCCGTTATTTAATATAATTAATATATATTTACTATTTGGTACCTCTTTTTACATATTATTTCGTCTAATTTTTGCTAGAAATTTTTGGTTATCATCGTTCAATTTATAATCAAATGATTATTGTTATATCTCAACTCTAAATCATCAATACAGGTTTTCAAAATTCACAAGAGCACAACTGTAGAAGTACAGTAGCTATTAAACATAGATAGCTAGTTATTCGATAAAACATGTCATGATAAAGATGCAGTATTTGACAATATGATATGCAAAATCAAACTAAAGATCAAACTAAAGCTGATAAAGATGTAGTACTTG
>NC_020496.1:14803598-14804359 GCF_000184155.1 Fragaria vesca subsp. vesca
TGTGTATTAAGAGATTAGGGGTGTGTATTTAAAATTTCTCTATTAATTTTTGAGTGATCATCGATGCATATAGTTGAGTTTGCAATTACTCTTAATAGTTGACCTTCTATTCCATTAAAAAAAACCTTGACCTTTTTTCTTTTTCGGGGTTGACAACTTGACATACTTCACAAGCATATACATGCCACACATTCGGGAGGAGCAACTCAAAGACGTTTACATTTAGTTTGTTAATGTATTAATTCATGGAGAAATTTTAAATACACACCCTTAATATCTTAATACACACCCCTTACTTAATACACTACCTATTAAGTTTTTCATTTCAGTATTATACTTAATACACATCCCAAACTGTCTAAAATGCCCTTAATTTATGAAATATTCCGTTATTTAATATAATTAATATATATTTACTATTTGGTACCTCTTTTTACATATTATTTCGTCTAATTTTTGCTAGAAATTTTTGGTTATCATCGTTCAATTTATAATCAAATGATTATTGTTATATCTCAACTCTAAATCATCAATACAGGTTTTCAAAATTCACAAGAGCACAACTGTAGAAGTACAGTAGCTATTAAACATAGATAGCTAGTTATTCGATAAAACATGTCATGATAAAGATGCAGTATTTGACAATATGATATGCAAAATCAAACTAAAGATCAAACTAAAGCTGATAAAGATGTAGTACTTGACAATATGATCTATAAGATCAAATTAAAGCTGATACGGATACAAAAAAAAAAAAAGAA
>NC_020496.1:14804579-14813739 GCF_000184155.1 Fragaria vesca subsp. vesca
GATCTTACAGATCATATTGTCAAGTACTACATCTTTATCAGCTTTAGTTTGATCTTTAGTTTGATTTTGCATATCATATTGTCAAATACTGCATCTTTATCATGACATGTTTTATCGAATAACTAGCTATCTATGTTTAATAGCTACTGTACTTCTACAGTTGTGCTCTTGTGAATTTTGAAAACCTGTATTGATGATTTAGAGTTGAGATATAACAATAATCATTTGATTATAAATTGAACGATGATAACCAAAAATTTCTAGCAAAAATTAGACGAAATAATATGTAAAAAGAGGTACCAAATAGTAAATATATATTAATTATATTAAATAACGGAATATTTCATAAATTAAGGGCATTTTAGACAGTTTGGGATGTGTATTAAGTATAATACTGAAATGAAAAACTTAATAAGTAGTGTATTAAGTAAAGAGTGTATATTAAGATATTAAAGGTGTGTATTTAAAATTTCTCAACCGTTAAAGATGGTCCTACCAACCATTTTGTTCTTCATACTTTCCCATCATTCTGCACGTATTTTTATAAATTTAAAGTTTACAGATTTAGTTACAATATGGAGAACTCGTCCAGCTGAAAAGATGCATGCATGACCATCTGACAAGTGTCCCCGGTGATCACAGGAAAGCATAAAGCAAATGAAATATGTCTTAATACGTGTGATGCAATGACTCCAAGCAACAAGTCAACAAAATAATCTTCTAGAAACACTAGAGGAGGGAACCCAGAAAGAAAGGTCAACCAGAAGAAAAGAATAGGTCTTACCCCCTATATAAAAAACAAAGCTTCTAGAAGAAAAGGTTGCCACTACTAGTAGCATTGTGATGGCACGGGTGTGACTGAGTGGGGGATTGAAAGGAGACAATTATTAATGGGCAGTGACAACATGTCGACATCCATCCATCCATCCATTTTCGTTGGATGCGGGCTTGGTGTCTGCTACGCAATAATTCTCGGGATTCCCATCACTACCCCCACCTTCGTCTTCCGCTACTAACATACTTTTCTTCCTCACGATATTACAAGTTTACAACAATCATTCTTCATATTATTTTCTAAATAGAAATAATAATTGAGAATTAATAAAAAGGAGCATCTTTACTCGGTCATTTCTTAAGTCAAATTTTACTAAAAATAATTTTACTTTTTTTTTTCTTTTTAGAGAAAGAGATGTTACTCCCGCGAAATAACTCATTCATTAATACGATTTTATAAGATCAAACTAAAAGGTCATAAGTGACCCTCATTTACATTCACTACTCGATTGACTGTACGAATACTCAAATAATCACCCTAGACCATCTTTCACCATAGGCTTAAGTACTCAAATTTAGCCTATAATTACTCTCATCATAAGCCAAATTACAATTTTCAAAGTAAAAAATTTAGCTTAAGCTATTTTGTAAGCCAAATTTAACTTATGGAGTTGGTAGGCTAAAATTAAGTATTATTTTATTCAACTTTAGATTTTGTTCTTCTAATTTACACTAACATCTAATTTAAAAATTCGTTACTAACAAAATTTTATACCATCATGACGATCTCAACGAGATCTTTCATATGTGCCCCATATAGAATGTATTCATATAAAAGCTTTTTCATGATTACTTATTGAATTAAACAAATAAATGATAAATTAAAAAGAAATGGCTTTACCTAAGGATTTACTTTACGGTGGGAATGCTTCTTAGACCAAAATACTATTCATTTATCTAAAGATTTAGCTTATGGTAGGAGAATTTGATAAGTTAAAAATAGATTATATAGAATATTCTTATTTTGTAAGCTAAATTTACAAAAAATAAAATAAAATAAAAAAATAATCTTTTAACGGAAACTAGAGTCCAAAAAGGTGGACAATCAACAAAAAAAAAACCAAAAGACATGTTGCAATATGCGGAGGCATCAACCACTATGACTGTTGCCTTCATTGGTTACGAAAGGACGTGCAACAACAAGATAAAATAAACTTGCTAATTAATTTCTGTAACAAATACTAGATACAAACGGTGTATATACCTTGTAGGTTGAAAATTCTTCTACGTAATAAGGTGTAAGTGAATCGAGCAACTAATATGTAATATTTTGATCCGGTCATCCATGTCGTATTATCATGCATGTATTTTAATACCGTTCACAAAATTAAAACCCAAAACACATGAGGTGAGAACCTGAGGTCGAATAAAAAGTACTTTTATTATGAGCGCTTAATTTGATCGGATTAAAAATGAAAACAAAAATAATAAATTTTAGAGTCTCTAGTCTTCACTGGATCTTCGCATGCGGACGATTTGAAGACTTGCACATTAATAATGTAAGTGTACCTTGTATTCGCTCGGTTAGTAGACCACAAGATTACATGTCTTTTCCCTTGGCGTTAGGCCTAGTCAACTCATTAGCAGCCTTCTTAACAGAAGTCACATCTAACAGACTCGGTTATGGCCTAGAAATCACTCCATTGAGCCCATAAGATTCTGGCGTAAACCACGAGTCGCCCGATCCCAGCCTCCCGATTGATATATACACTGTAGCGTAGATCAAACGCATGTCAATTTCGAAGAAGTTAAGCAGTTAAGAGTATGATCCGACAAACAAATAATGCAGACTAGTTTATGATTTAAGGCCGGAGCACTGCAGCTGTAACTTGCAACATACACATAAACTAAAACTGGGTCTTGATCGAGTCGGTCTCTATTTTACGTTATCCATCTAAACGCACGCATCAACTTGCATCTTCAATCAAAGCCATCTCTATACATTGGGACATATTCTCTGTACCTATCATCCTTCTGAAACTCACCACCACTTCACATTCCTATGTGGATCAAATTGACCTCTTACATTTCTCTTCCTTGCAATCAAACTCATGAGAAATTATATTACTTTAGTATATAGCAAACGATTAATTAATTATGCATTTCATAAAATACTAGTAGTGTCCGCTTGTTATTTGTTCATAACTTGAATATAATTAAGCTTCTAGAAACCCTTCGCCATACTCCATTATATAATTCAGAGTGCTAACTAGCTAGCTGAAAGTCTGAAACGATGGAATACAAAGTCTGAAAACGACTCACTCCCTTCCTTTTTTTGGTAGACTCCGGAGTAATATATATGGTAGAATTATTATTGAGAGATTCAAATTCAACATAGAGAGAAAGAGTACTGAGATGATCATTTTGAACCTGATTAGCTTATATCGTGAAGAGAATAAGTTGCAGGGTAACTAAATTACTGTTTGACTTCTCGAAACTTACAATGACGTCTTAGACATATAAAGTGTCAAACACTGATTGTACTTTTTATTTTGGGACTAAGTATTGCTTGAGATGTTTTCTTTGGTTTTTTTTTTTTATTTTTTTTTTTGTTTCAGCTCCTTTTTTGCTGCATCTTTAGTCTAATTAATAATACGATTACATTCAACAATTATTTGGTTATTGAATACACGTGATTACATTAGGCAATTGCTGGTAGCATAGTTTATTCTGCTTGTCTGCTTGTGTAGATTAGATTAGGTTTGGGTTGCTTTGCAACTTCCTTTTTTGTGCCTTGCATTGTAATTTAGGTACTCATTCCCCTAGTTTGACGGACGGAGTAACGTCGTTTGATTAATGAACTGAGCTCGACTCTAAAATTGACGTTAAATTAGTTTCAATTAAGGTTTTTGGATGACTTGGTGTGAATGTTCCTGATAAGATGAAAACAAGAACCAAAGGGACAAACAGAAAACGAAAGAATTCAATATCAAAACCCCAAGTCTTGTGGCTGGCTAGCTTACAGTCAATCGGTGGTGGCCTCTTCTGCCAATGCCTCTTGGGTGATACAATATTATCCAACCAACTCGATCAAGTGGCTGCTGCTTCGTCTCATATTGAACATAATCACATTTCAGTCTTTTCTAATGCCTCTTTGCAATTCGAGTGGCCACTTCTACTTCCTACAGTTCTACTTCACTTTCTAATGATAATTCCTTCTTATGTACGTAAATGCTCCTAAACTCTAAACCCTAGTAAGTTATTGAAAATGGTCCCTTGAGCATTTCAAGCTTCCATTTCCAGCTAGCTGCTTACAAGTTACAAATTAAATATGTGATCATGCAAACACAAACTAAGGTTGCATTAAGAGAATGTGAGTTGATCTTCATCGGCATGATTAAGCCGACACAGGCTGACTTTCTGAAATATCATATAACTAAACTGGTGTTTCAGCTACTGCATACCAATTAATTAGTACAATCTATAATATACTAATGAAGCAACAAATTAATTCAACTGAATATCCAGATTGAATAGAGAAGAAGAGCATATCTTAATATAAGATCAGATATTTACGGTGATCCTCTGTATGGTGAAAGATAAGATATTTACTACAAAAATTATCTGTTAATTAAAAAAAGGAGATATCGAAGAATATATCGGAAATATCGTAGACATTTCAATCCTTGGGAAAGACCCAGGTCTGGGTCCTCACAGGGTCTTAAGTAGAACAGAATTCAAGTTGCACAAGTTGACCATCTAAACAAAATCTTCCAGGGCCAAGAAATTCTCATCAAGGCTATATTATTGAAGATGATATGAGTGTCATATAGAATAGAAGACAAGATACAAGAAACTTCATAATGCATTTATAACCAAACAACAGAGCCTTCTCAAAACAAATAATAATATTAATAATAACCACACAACAGAGAACATGTGAAGAATACTCATTTATAAGTACATAAATTTTGCAAGGCTTTGCATACACAACTTTACAGATGTTTCTCAATGCTTGCAGTCAATATGGTTTTAGGTACTGCACCAATTACCGTGTCCTGTTTCTCACCCTTGTTGAAAATCATCAGGGTTGGGACGCTCCGAATTCCATATTGAGTTGCAATTGAAGGACTATTGTCTGTGCTTAACCTAAAGCAGTTAAGTTTCCCAGCATACTCCTGTGCTAGTTCACCCACAACTGGATGGATCATGCGGCATGGCCCGCACCAAGGAGCCCAAAACTCAACCAGGACAGGGCCATCGGCTTTGAGGACTAGTGATTGCCATGTTGCTTCGGTAACTGTGGGAACTACATTTATAAAGGAAAGGTGTAAACACATTTTAACTAAATTGAACAAGAAAAAAATCACTGCTATATGTCATTAACACAAAGGAAAACAATGCTGTAAATTTTATCATCGTTTAAACCAAACAATTAGACGACTGTTGAAACACAATTTCACAAGAATATGTTTCAGAATAACTATAACTATTACTCCATCAGTTCAAAAAGTAACCTCATACAGTGACCAATTATCAAAAATGCATACAAAAAGAGTATACACCTGTGCCAACAACACCCATGTCGGCAGAAATGTAGATGAATTTGCAAAATATTGGAAGATTACAAACGTATCAGATGTACTAATATGTCCACTATTCAGACTTAATGGCAAATGAATGGAGCTCTCAATCAATACCATATGGAGAGGTTAAATGTGCTTATTCATTACATTGACAAGAAATCTATAGGTGGGACAACAGCACCAAGAAAAAGATGCCATAACTTTCTGGTCTAACTAACTTTCGGTTCATTCTAGTTGACTATGATAAAACTAACACAGAGAAAAAAGAACAAAAATAGTTTCTCATTCCGAGAGCTTCCCCCTGCCTGAAAATTCCAAAATATCATTTTATAAAAGCTCAGTGTCTTTGCCCAAAAAAGAAGAAGAAAAGGAAATACAAGGTCAGTTCAACATTAGGTTGGCCCAAAGCAGGCCTGCCTAACCATGTTTATGGACTCATGTTGGTCATTAAGGCTTCAACATGTCCATGTCGTTCCCGCTCAGCCTATTGGGACATGTGATGGAAATTTATTTGCTTTTGACATCAGACATAGACAAAGTGACAGACTAACACTCTGTCATAAAAAGCTCTAAATTGAATATGTCCTGGTCCATGGAATTCAGGCAGGTACTTAAATTCGTGCATACTACATATAATTCTCACCTCTCCAAACGGAAATATATCCAATACGGACAATTGTGGAAGCGAACAATGCAGGTGTCTAAGTTAATTTCTTTAGCAAGTTAAAACAAAGTCCAACTGTTTTTTTTCTTTGGCAGTAGAACAACAACTTATATTAATCAAGACACTAATACAACAAGAAAGTCCCAAAGAGGCCTTCCAAACACATACTGAAGTAAAAGAGGACAACAGATGCCCAGATTTTTCCCAAACAAAGCTACAAAAATAAAACTCTTGAGCCTAAACCAGGCAGGCCCAAAGTCGATCTGTTTAACAGATCCCTAACTGAAAAAAATCAGTTTACAGTTGTTGGCGCCTTTTAATAAAAACTTCTAGGAAAATTAACGATGTCAGCTCTAGCAAAAACAAAGTTCTCATTTGACAAGGAATTTTCTTTATTCCTGCACGGCCAATTTACCGTCTGAGGTATTAGTGTGAGACAGAATCTTTTGGTGCATTATTATTGTTGGACAGTAATTTTCATACATAATAATATTAAGTTATCTAGCTTGCTAGTTTCTTGTGGGGTTTGGCTCATGTTACAAGCATAAATATGTTGGGAATATGTGCTTGAAAAATGTCAAAATCTGAAGATCTTTGCGCCACAGTTAATTACTGCCAGACAATATGGTTGACGGACAGTAAACTGAAAAAGAAAGAAAAACAAGTGAGGAAAGCAATTCTGTATGCTCCATTTAATGGCAACTTTCTAGGCTAGTCATTGATCAAAAGAACATTTACTATGAAAAAAGAAAAAGAAAATACCAAGTCTCTGGTCTGAAGGCAGAGTTGAAGGTTTGCTGACGATAGACATAGAAGACTTAGAGAAATTTCAATATTTAATAGATGATCATCAGCTCTTTAGAAGCCGGGATATCAAAAGGAGAGTTTGAAGTTGGGCTGTAGTTCTTTCAAATTGTGCGCTTATGTCGTGCCTCAAGGAATAGGAATTATAAACGCTTTCCAGCAAAATCAGGGGTGCATTTCTTAAGAAATGCTTTTAGCATCGAGCATAAAAATTGTTCAATGAATTTAACCTTTGATGAAGCTATGAACAAGACAATATATTTGATAAGGCTTGCTCCTTTTTATGGTCAGAAATAAGGGTGATACATTTGAGGATGGTTTTAACAAGCCAATATAAGTAAATCCTAACATCTCCTACTATCAACCGTTGAGTAAATTCAAACTAAGACCTGTAGGCATTTAGGAAGCAACTTCAAACTTGATGTGAAATAACAAGTTAACCACATATTCAACTGCCAACTGTATTCTAAACTAGCATAGACCAAAAGAAACAAAGTAGTAAAAGTAGAGCACAAGTAAAAACTTACTGTCAAGAGCGGTGGTGTCGTGCGCTTGAGAGACAATGGTGGGCGTTGATGGAAGACGCGAGACTTTTGGAGCAAGGGAGGAATACAGAGGCGATTGAACCTTCAATCCCCGGAAACCCGGTCTGTGGCGGAGGGAGAGGGAAACAGCCCCCGGCCTTGACGTGATCGCCGGGAGGAGATACGAAGGAGAAAAGAGAGCAGTGGATTCAGTTATGGTGGCCATTTAAGCGGGTGAGAGATATACATTGGGATCATGTATATATATAAGAGGTGAATTGAGAATGATGAAAGTTAGATGGTGGGAAATAAGGAAAGGGAAGTACCGGAGTGGCGGCTTGAAGAGTCGCTAGTAGCCAGCTAATTCCGAGTAAGCAAACACATAAAATAACCCATTAACAATCAATCCCTTGCCTTTGGCCCCCTGTGCTTTATTCATATCATCCGAGTATCTGCCATTCTATCTCTTCCGACGAAATATCGGACAGTATTTTTGGGGGTTGCCTAGTGCCTTGACCGACTGAAAATTTACGGAGATTGTATTCTTGTACGGTTAAGATTAGAAAATGTGATCAAAAAATAGATCTATCAAGAAAATCACATCACAAGAATAGAAAAATGAAATTTACGCTTCTTAAATTATAATTTACACACTCATTTTTTATTTTTAATCATCATTTTCATAAAAAGACAAAATTCAAATCATTAACAACAAAGCTAAATTACCAAAAAAAGAAATATGGAACGTATATTACAATTTGAAAAGTGTGGATTTTACTTCTCTAAGAATAAATAAATAGGTCATTATCTGAAAAAGATTGTATGTATCATATATATAGTGCTTTGAAAATGTACTCATTTTTAAAGATTTTTCAAACGAAAAAGAACGCGCGTTTTCAAACGTTTTGTTTCCACGTACCTGCACCCGATTTCATGCAGCTCAAGTCATTATTTGTATAGAATTTTAGTATGTGAGGGTTTTTTTTGTACTTTAATATTTAGTTTGGTGCAACTATATCATTATCCATTTGGCAATTTCATTGGAACCATTACCACAAGGTTTAGTTCGGTTTCTTTTTTTAAGAAATTTTGAAGAATAACCATTTTTTGGCTTTCAAATTGATTTATAACCATGATTTTTAAAATAGTTGAAGAATGACCATATGAGGTGATGAAATATCATAATTACCTTTAATGACAAATTAACACTGTCCAACTCTCCCTTCTTCAGTTCTTCTTCTTCTTCTTCTTCTTCCTAATACAATACACGTATGGTTGTAATTATTATTTTTTCCTTCCTCCTTCACTTCTGATCTATTGTTCAAGTATGAAACCATTAGATTAGTAAAAGCTATGAAACATGAAATAACACATTACATAAATTCTACAATCATGGTTCATAAATTATTTGACAAATCAACAAAACCTTATGCTCATGAGATATTATTTCTTTTGATTTGTCAAATTCCATCGATCACTTGTTTTCTTTTTTCACTTCTACAAAATCCATAGGCGAGAAGAATGTAAGTAATGAAATTTGAAACCATTGTTATATATTGAGAGAGCAAATATGAGAAGAAGGTATTTAGACCCAAAGTCTTAAAGTTTGAGAACTTGAGAAGGAAGTGAATATTCCAGAGAAAATAACTTTTAATAGGTCTAATTCCCTTGACCTGGAGAGTGGCTTCATGAAACAAGAAGAAACAAAGATATAATTATCAAATTAAACTAAGAAGAAATTGCTATCGAAGATGTGATGTGAATTCCTAAAGTTGCAAGAGATTTAGGGTTGAAGAAGAAGAAGAAGA
>NC_020496.1:14813792-14854855 GCF_000184155.1 Fragaria vesca subsp. vesca
GGTAATTACGATATTTTATTACCTATTTTAGAAATCAAGGTTATAAATCAATTTAAAGACCAGAAAGTGGTTATTTATCAATTTTTTATTTTTTATTTTTATTTTTATTTATTTTTATTTTTTTGTCATTACAACAAGGTTTTGTTAACCTCAATTTTGATGGATCAGTGTTAGATACTTCCCAAGCCGGCAATTAGTTTGTTTTCATTGGAGGAGCAAGGGGTTTCCTCGTCCTCACTTCAACTAATCGACTTGGTCACTCCAGTGTTATTATTGCCGAAGTTGCTACCCAAGCCCGGACCTGAGATTTTAAGGCCTGAGTCGAACTCTCAGAGTTGGACCCTTAATTTTTTTTATATATATATAAAATAGCATATAACATTCAAAAATATATAGGATTTTTATGCAAAATACTTATTATGCAAATAGGATTCCAAAACCTTCGATGGTTTAGTAATCCTAATTGTATTATAAATTCTATCTATACAGCAAATATCTTATCTAATCATGTTTGGTTGCTTCTATTTAATATTTTAACTTTTTTTATGGGTACAAATTTAAAGTAGTAATTGATGGTTTGAGTCCCTCATCAAATGTAATTGTCTTTGTTTTAGGATAGTTGTCTTTAATTCATGTCAAATCGCACGGCCTAAAAACTATTATTTTTTTTTTGGACAACTATAAAAAAAATATTTTTGGGCCCCTTAGATTTTTGGGCCCTGAGTCCCAAGCCTCTTGTGCCTCTGTTCAAATCCGGGCCTGCTACTACCCTTCGAGCAAGTTTATTGGCTGCAGTGTTTCATGATTACAAGAATGTACGTGAAAGTGGAAGGAGATTCAAAAATTCTCATTGGCTAGCATAAATAATGCTTGCATCGTTCCTTCGCGAATGCGGACTAGTGGTATTAGAATTTTAATTCGTTACTTTCAAACAATTGAATTTCGTCATGTTTGAAGAGAATCCAACTTTTTAACTAATGCAATCGCAAATCTTGGTCGTACTGCTAATTAACTTACAACGTTGGGATCACAACCTTCCTCTTTCGGCTCTGACAGTTTTTAACTTTGATTTCCATAGTTTAGATCGTTCACTGTGGATTTTCCTAGTAATCTTTTATTGTTTATTCCTAAAAAAAAAAAAGCAGTTTGAATCGGAACCATTAATTATTGTAGTAGTATCCTTTGAAAATAGTGAAGGGGAGCGACAAGAAGAAAAAACCCTACGGGCCACGGCCCAGCAGCAGCTTGGATAGCAGGCACAGGCAGGAATCCGCCATGGCCTCCCCCTCTAGGGCCATCGCATTCAAATGCTCTTCCTCTCTCGCCTTTTCTTCAAAAACGCGGATGGACTCCAAACCCAGAACCCTCCATAACTCATTTTCAAGTTCAAGCGCTGCTCCAAGAGAAGCTACTGAAGCCTCTATCACATTGCAGGAATGGCAGGGCTGGGGCACCACCTCCCCTGTGCCCGCTTTGGTCACCAAAATTGTTCAGGATTTGAAGGTTTTGGAGAAGGCTACCGATGCACGAATGAGCTTTGGCGGCAGTGGTGGCAAGCTTCAGGTATCTCCTCTTCTGCTGCGGCCCATTTTTGTTTCAAAATTAAATTCTACAGCAACATGGTTTTAGAAGTAAGCTTTTCATATATTTATTTTCAGGGAGATTTTAAAGTGCAGGAGGATAGAAAACACAGGAAGACATATAAGGCTTTAGGTGATTCTGAACAAAAGCTTCAGTTTTTCTCAGCTCGACAAATAGCATGCCGCGTGCTTGGGAGTAGAGGCTACCTTTGTCAAAAGGTATTGGGCTGTTTTGCAAAAATATTTGTGTGCATTTTGGCTTTTAACTTCTTCCTCCTACTGATGCTGCCCCTTTTCATGTTCATGATATCTAATTGGGAATTATTATTTTCCAGTGCTGGCTACCTTTGGAAGATTGTATGTGTGCAAGAATAGTGAAGTACCCTCTTTGGCCTCGAATGCGATTCTGGTTATATATGCATCCAAAGGTTGTCACTTTGTCATTGTACAAATCATGTACTTTGAACACTTCTGAAAGAAAAGCATATATATTTATATTATTGAAATGAGCAGTCAGCTTTTTGCAGGATTTCTTAAGGCAGAACAATACTGGAAAGTTGTTGTGGCAAGTATTTGGCACTGAAGCTGCAACTTTGTGCCTCTTCGGCATCGTGGAACAGGAAGAAATAATGTGGGATGCATTTAAGCTTGCAGGTCTTCTTGCTTTTCCTTCTCAAAACTGATAGGGCCAATAAATATTGTGTCCTTAATTTTATTCTGATATTGGTAATTTGCAACTTTAGATATTAAGCTATTGTTTGGGAAACATAGCACTTTCCATATCATACTAAGACATTTTTACAAAGTCTTTTGACTCTGATTAGATAGATGCTTTATTTTAGTACTTTTTGTAGCCATTGCTATAACACTGAAACTGCATGTTGAAATTAGTACTTGACATTACATTACCAAGTTAAATTGATGAACTTAAGTTGCCAATGTTATTTTTATTATTTTTCGGTGTGAAGTTGTCAGTGTGGCAATTTATTTTTGTTTATTTTGTTTTTTCTAGCAGCTAGAATTGGAAGTTTCTTATGTTCTGTGGCTTACTTATATGGATATTATTTGTGGAATCATTAATTTATTCTTCAATTAACAATAAATCTAGGAAAAAGCAATGTGTGGTGCCTCTATCCCAACAAAAATGCTGTGGTAACATCTGTTCAGGATGTATTTGGCCAAGAATCTTCAGCTGATCTGGAATGTCCATATACGAAGGTATAATTATCTCAGGGCTATGTTTGTGGAAGTTGTGTATGAGGTTCATTTGCTAATGATCCTCTTGCTAGTTGTGAATAAGGCCACAAAAAAAAAAAAAAAAAAAAAAAAAATACCTTTCTAGTGTCAATGTGTTTCTTACATGGTTATCCCAATAAATTTCCTGAGAGCCATAACTAGTGTTTCTTTTGAACAAACTAAAAACAGTTTCTTACTATAGTTTTTTCTTCCATCCAAACCAGTAAACATTTTTTTAGCAATCTGAAAGTGCTTTTGGCATCCAGGAGGGGTCAATTCAGATGTTAGTTGATTGTTACCGATCATGTTAAGAGGCCATATAAATGGCTAGCGTAACTTAAATCCTTCAGTTTCTTAACAAGAAATTTCTTATGCTTTTATCGAGTTCAACAATATGATAAATTCCATTTTTGACTGCTGCACAGATAAATGAAGACAGAACTCTAAATTTCATTTTGATCGATGGAACATGGAACAATTCTGTTGCAATATTTCGTCGTCTGAAGGTAATAGTTTCTGTCACGCTTTTCTTTTTGGTTTTCATTATTATCTGCGAAATGCTACATGAACAAATTTGTTCTGTGAATTGGGATTTATTCCCTCTGTTGTAGATGATAATAAAGTCATGTGTATACTTGCAAGAATCAGCTTTTCCTCATCTTTCCTTTCTATACCTTTTCCCCTGAATAAAATGGCAAGTCTCTGAGTGAATGGAAAGAAAGGAAAAAACCAGTGGGATCATGCTTCATGCTCCTATTTAGTCAAATTTTGTAAATGTGTAGACTGTTGTTTGGTAATATTAACAGCCACAAAATTTGGCCATTGGTATACTGACAACTGCTTTACTTGCATGAAGATATCAAATGATGTAGTGATGACTTCATATAATATTTCTATGTGCAGGATCAAGCAAAGTTAATATGGGGAGGAGAGGACTTCCCTTGTATTTCCCTTGCTACTGGTGCTTCTGCAATGCATAAACTTAGGTAGAACAACAACTTCACTTCTGCAGTTTTCTGACTTTCTCTACTGAGGCTTTCTTTCAGTTCTTTTTGTTCTTTTCTTGTTGAACTCTTTCTTTGCTCTTCCACAAATAACTTCTGCTCACCTTTCCCAAATACCTGCCTTATTGAATCTAATTGTTAAATGATTGTGTGCGCAGGCCCCAACCATCATTGGATCGTACCTGTACAGCAGCAGCAGCTATTGGCCTCCTCTCCGAGCTGCATCTTCTTCCAGAGTTTAGCTCCCATGGATTTGATAAGAAGGCTGAAGCTGTGGAGGATGCTTTAGTTGTATTATTAGAGGCTTTAACAACTAGACGACTTCGGATGGGCAGGTCCATCAGTCGTACAGTGAGACATAACAGCGATTTTTGTTAACTGATAAGTCTAATGGTTGCCCTGATAAGTGATAGCTGGAGAAAATATTTTCGAGAATGCGAGGTAATCACACCATTTTTGTGACCTTATATGAGTGCACACTGTGCTTATAGAATGCGGTTGGCTGATTGATAGTGGAAATATGTGGTCGCACATGTACAACATGAAAATACTTGATACAGTAAGATCAGAATCGTATGAGAAGCTGACTTCTCTTCTTTGTTCTTAGTTTCGATCTGTTGCATATTACGTAATTGTTTGCTGGCAAGCATCCATAACGTGAAACTTTTACACTTTATGTTCTGTTTGTTATGGTTTGCCTATACCATTCATACGTGATGGCAAATGAAACATGATAATCAGCAACAGTGAATACTGTAGCATATTCCAGTTTCAACAACCAAGCTGCATCTATTCCAATTCTGTTATCAAGCCTATACTTCTAGCTGATTGACCTATCGTGCGCACACACGCTAACAGTCGGGTTTGTTTGTGTCCTTTTTACCATACAGCTCTTCCAAAGAGTGCATCTTCTACGTCATGTGCTCTGTGTTGCGTGCTACTACTCACAAGTCACAACCAGCATATACTAGATTGTTTTTTGAACAGTGGCCGCAACCCATATGGAGCTCCATTTTATCCGACTCAAGAGGTTGTATGATGTCTCCTGAAAAACTGAGCAATGGCTCGTGGTCCTGGTCCATTATCTTTTTTCAGGCGTTTGGCTTATAGGCTCGCACCTAGGCACGACCTGATGCTAGCTGTACTACACTCGCTTGGAGTTCACAGCCGTGCGTCCACATGTACGGCCCAAGGGTGCGCTTCTGCTAAGAGCCGTAGAACGCACGTGTACAAGTTTATAAAAGTGCTTGGTGAGGTTTCACCAAGCAATAGTGTTTACATCTAACGGTGATTGACCACGATTTTTTTAGTCATTAGGTGATCACGTGAACACCACTCTTCCAGCAACAGTGTGGCCAACAGAGAGTTGTCTTATGAGAGGCAATATCAGAAAAACACAAAAAATAAAACTCTAGAAATTTGGTTGTTTAACTCTATAAACTTAAATGAGCAGTAACTTAGACTTAAGTGACAATACTGAGCTCATGTATTAACCTAGGTAAGGACGTGTGAAAGATGTCATGTTCTAGAAACACTAGTAAGAAAATGAGACAAGTTATATCTGCAAAAACAAAAGGCATGGTCGGTGAAGCTCATCCTTATCTAACCGAAACAATCTTCCTCGTGTTTCTTATTTTTAAATGAAACTGCTTGGAAATTAATAATCCTCCTCCCCTCCCATTTACTAATACGCAAACGGCGGAGACCCCCCAATCGCTCTATTACCTTCCCGATCCTTGCAAGCAATATGGCGTCTGGATCGTCGGGTCGGGCCAACCCGGGCTCGAAGGGCTTTGATTTCGCCTCTGACGACATTCTGTGCTCCTACGAAGACTTCGGTAGCAACCAGGACTCCTCTAATGGAAGCCACAACGACCCAGCCATCGGAACCAATTCCACCCAGGTATTCTTTCATCTCTTCGATTAGATTAGGGTTCCGATCATCGATTTCGATTTATTAGGGCATCTTTGTTGCTGCTCTCAGTTGAAATTGAGCACAGCCTTGCTTCAAATTTATAAACCAATCTTTATTTAAAAAGCTTGATTTTGGGTAAGGCCAACAGTAGCCTCCAGAGTGAGTCAATTTCTTTTGGTTCCTCCTAGATTTATATTTAGAAGCAACCTAACAACCAAGTAGAGCCTTCGGTTTGATTCCGCTGATCACCGGAACCCTAGTCCATAATAAGAACTAATTTTTATAGCTCTGTATTTAATGGGTTAGAGCTATAAACTACGTTATCGAGTTTTGGTGGTTGCCATGTTACGTGGATGAAATAATATGGAAACTTATTGTAAGCTTTGCATGCACAGTTCTATAGGCATTGATATGGTTGCGAGTATTAGCTGTAAGTGTCGAGAAATATTTTTTATCTACCAACACAATTATGTCTGAAAAACTTGCTCTTGAGACTTGAAGTGAAGATGAGCTTTTGAATGAAATTATGGTTAATTTTGTTGTAGTCTAAATTGAGTTCCTTTAAAAGAGCATATTAGGTATTGGCTATGTGCTTTATAGTTTTTTGTATATCCAGTTCTGAATATATGATCTCAGAAAAGCTATGTCATTACTTCATTATCGGTCATCTTGGTTGCTTGAATGTTGGGAACTTTGTTGTTGTTCTAGTTGATCTTGTAAACCCTATGAGTGAAACTGATTTTCAGATGCAGTTAGCTGGTTCGGATATCGTAAGTCCTTATATTACAGTAGTCAACCTATATATGTTACACTTACGTGATTCAAAAATGTTTGAAGCATGTGAGATTAAAATGGATTTGGGAATATAGTTTTCTCATTTGATAATCGACTGCCTGAATATAGTGGGACTTCTCCTGAAGATTGTTTTGTTGGTAAAATGTAAATTGATTAGTATATCAATTTTTCCCTCAATATTCTTTGTAAGTATGTTTGTAAAAACAAGCTTCGTCTTTAAATCTAAGAACCAGTGCAAAGGCTAAGAGTTAGGTTTCATGTGTAGATAGAGTGGGGTTGCTACTGCCTCAAAGTTTTTGAGAAATAAGGGTTCATTGACAAGATTATTTATTCAACCACATGCTATGTTGTAAGCTGGCGAACCTCTTATTTTCTTAGTTCATTGAAAAGATTATTTGTCCAACCACATGCTGTGTTGGAAGCTGGCGAACCTCTTATTTTTTATTTTTACATAGAGAGTTGTATTCTGCAGTTTTATATTTAAGCATTCATAAGAGTATGACGTTCCATTATTTTGTGAGTTTGGCCTAGTGCTCATTTTTTTTCAATAGCTATTGCTCACCAAATGTTATATTTTAGATTAGAAGCATAGTAGATACTATTCTGTTTGCTGACTAGTTAGCTTTCTGCCACCTCTACCAGGATTTTCACAAAAGTAGAATGGCAAGATCACCAATGTACTCTTCTGCTGCCTATGGCCAGCCTGAAGACTCTCTTAACCAAGAAGTAATTGCTACTGTTGAAAAGAGCATGAAAAAATATGCTGACAATCTCATGCGCTTCCTTGAAGGAATCAGTTCGCGGCTGTCACAGTTGGAGTTATATTGCTACAACCTTGATAAGTCAATTGGTGAGATGCGTTCTGATTTAAATCGTGATCATGGGGAGGCAGATACAAAGCTCAAGTCTCTCGAGAAACATCTTCAAGAAGTTAGTTGCAACTCTTTATTTCTTTTTGCATAAATATTTCCATGGTGGAATATGATTTATAGGCCTTGCTTGTGTGTCAAATTGCTCGTACAAGCTTGATTAGTTTTCTAGGGATTCTCTCTTGGCGATATATACCTGAGGATCTTTAAATAAGGCAACTCTATCTGTACTTTGGCTATAGATTTTTGTTATTTGCTAGAATTATGAAGCATAGAATGTGTGGTCTTAAAAGTTGGGTTTTGATTGAAAATTTTGTACTCCGTGCCTCTTGTTCGAGTTCTTGATTCTACCACACTCTGCATCCAAGGACTTGAAATGTCAGGAATGGTTTCTTTCAAATGGAAAATTAGAGCCCCAATAATTGAACCTCTGTTGTCTCTTACTGTTTTATAGTTTTAATTCTTACACTAGGAATAGGTTTTTGCAATTGTTGAACTTTTGTGATGCTCATTTCAGGTCCATAGGTCTGTCCAGATCCTGAGAGACAAGCAAGAACTTGCGGAGACTCAAAAAGAATTAGCCAAGCTTCAGCTTGCACAGAAAGGATCGTCTTCATCGATCCATTCCCAATCTAATGAGGAAAGAGCTTCACCACCAACCTCAGATGGTCAGAAGACTGACAACACATCTGAAACAGCTAACCAGCAATTAGCTCTCGCCTTGCCCCATCAAGTAGCACCGCAGCAACAGCCGGTGGCACCTCCACAACAGGCGCCAACTCAGAGTGCGACCCAGCAACAACAAACCTATTATTTACCTCAATCTCAGCTATCAAATCCAGCACCTGCACAACAGCATCCTCAAAGTCAGTATTTGGCTTCGGATCCTCAGTATCGAACCCCGCAACTACAAGACCCTAGAGTGGCACCACAGCCAACACAATCTCAAGTAAATCAACCACAAGTGCAGACGTACTCTCAATATCCACAGCCATTACCACAACAGTTGCCTCAGCAGGTTCAGTATCCACAACAGCCCTCTATGCAGCCTATGCAGCCTATGCAGCCCCACATGAGGCCCCCATCAACACCTGTGTACCCACCGTACCCACCTGGTCAGCAGACAAACCCATCTCCTCCAGAGACTCTTCCAAACAGCATGCCAATGCAAGTATCATATTCGAGTGTTCCTCAACCTGGTTCTGGTCGTTCTGATGCCATGCCTTTTGGGTATAGCGGAGCTGGTAGAACAATGCCACAGCAGCCGCCACCCCAGCAGCAGATCAAGGGTGCTTTTGGAGCTCAACAAGGTGATGGGTATGCCGCTGCTGGGCCTCACCCTGCACTTCCCCCAGGGAGTACATATATGATGTATGATAGTGAAGGGGGTAGAAATCCATATTCTGCTCAGGTGCCTCATTACAGTCAAGGTGGATATCCTCCAGCAAGTGGCTCTCAGACTCCACAACCAACCACAGCTCCAAGTCATATGGTTCGCAATCCACAATTCATTCGTAACCATCCGTACAACGAATTGATTGAGAAGTTGGTGAGCATGGGATTTAGGGGTGATCATGTTGCAAGTGTAATCCAGAGGATGGAGGAAAGTGGCCAAACCATCGATTTTAATGCTGTGATTGACAGGTTGAATGTACATTCATCTGGGGCTCCTCCTCAGAGAGGATGGTCAGGGTAAACAGAAAAGGGGAGGAAAATTTCCAGTTGAGTAACAGTCATTGCGTGTGTTTTTTTATTACGCATTGAATAAAGGCTGATGATAGGTGTATGGTTGAGAGATACAAGAATATTATTGTATATCTGTGACCCCATTGCAAGATGTTAACGTTTGATTTAGGTCAATGGTGGGTTTTCTTTTAAAACGCATTCTTGTATAATTGTTGGGACCTATTTAAGTATTTATGGCTGCTTATCTTTTATAATGAATGAAGCTTTTTCTTGCTAGTGGTTATGGAGGATGTGTATCCCACTGTAATTGTTATAGTTGAGAAGAGTGGCACTGCAACTGTACAGGTGTGTGCTGTTCATCAAACTAGAGTCTCTACTTGTATGTTTTATCGCCTAAATTTTGAGGTTTGGTGATGTACGATTTGATTTGAAACTCGGGCAGATACATATATAAAAGAGCAAATTGAAATCAATCTCGGACCTCCTCTCCGAAAAGGAAATGCTCCTCGTCAATTCCCGATCATCCTTTCTCCAGATTTCTACAGAAAAATTTATGCGGATGGACAGTATTATAGTTAGAGGCATCGTATAATTTCCAGATAGTGAACACGTTGGAAAACCTGTGAGATGAAATCTGTCAACTCAAAAGTTGCTTAAGATCAAAGTAAAAGAGGCGCGTTTGACTTTGTATTTAGATCCATCCTAAATCAAAAACAAAAATATATTTCTAAGGAAAAGAAACACGGACGGTAACGGGGTGTTTAGGACGCCGCCCAACACAGAATGAAATTATGCCAAGATTGATTCTCTGCGGCTTTGCCAGTGGGAAACCCTCAAAAGAAGGAAAATGAATTTCTTTTAACACATGGAGAACCTTCCTTTTTACTCGTTTGCCAATACCAACAATTAATAAAATTTGTTATTTTTTTCTAAACATTTTTATTAAATAACTCACACACGAACATTATAATTTATACAATTCCTATGTTCCGTTTTAAAATGAAAGTATATGGCTCCTTATTTGACACATTTGTCACTTTTTCACATCTCCACTGTTTAGTGTCTAGAACATTTGAAGGCAAATTGCAAAACCTTAGCCCAAGTTGCAAGCTAAAAGGGCCATCAAGCCGGATTGGGCTAGTCGACCATTAAAACCTTTTTGGTCATGCTCTATCAAACCTACAGCTGGCAACACAATCTGCACCGCGACACTTCACGCCGTCATGGCCCAACACCATCGGCCATGACTCAAAGTGTCGTCAGTCAAGAACCCCTAAACATAAATTAGTCACCTACTGGATTGCATGACCACCATCTACGCACCAACCCAACCAAACCAAATTGATGGAAACCTTGCGCAAAAAATAGTGCTTTACCGTTTCTTTCATTTTCTTTTTCATATTTTTAAGCTACCTAAGAGTAACAACTACACAACCACATGATGTGGTAAGATTGGTCGAGCTGCCTAGTATTAAATCCCAAGGCTAGAATTTGAGTCCTAATTCATCAGTTTGTGGCTAGCAGGTTAAGAGTCATTGAGTTCCTACGTTTGCGGCAAGAGACTAGTTTGTCTTTATCAGATGCTCTCGTGGACACTCTGTTGGTTAGGTGTGTCAGTGTGTGTGACTAACTGGCTAACGTTACCGACATATTTTGTTGCTTCACTCTTTACAATAGATAAAAAAAACTAACAACTACATAATAAGTCGTAATTGCGTCCATTTTTTTGGTTACAAAAAAGACCTAGAAGGCCGAAAGCCACAATAATTGCATCTTTTGTTCCATATAAAGGAAAATTTTCATATCATATGCAAAAATTGTTAAATTGCTAAATTCCAAAATGTTCAAATTCTTGGAAGTGTCCATTCCGAACATGATTTGGTCCAAAAAAGAAGCACGTTTTGAGCTTCATACGACTTTTGTGTTTGGTTTACTCGTTTCCAGAAAAATAGTCTGGTTAACTTGGAACAGAAATAAATAAAAATCAAATAAAGAAACGTAATTGTCTCTGTCTGCCGAGACGGAAAAGGAAGGGGAAAGGAAGAGGCAAAAAATTTCGAAACAGACGGCGAGTGGGGAAACGGCGTTACGTCTTTCCATTTCCTATCCTTCCTTGTCTCTCTCTCTCTTCTTCTTCTTGTTTTTGACCAAAAACACACAAAACCTAAGCGGTCTCCGGCGCCATGAGTATCCGGCCTCCGGACCCGGATTCCGAGCCCTACAACATCATCCCCGTCCACAACCTCCTCGCGGACCACCCCTCTCTCCGGTTCCCTGAGGTCCGCGCCGCCGCCGCGTCCCTCCGCGCCGTGGGCAACCTCCGCAGGCCGCCCTACGCCCAATGGCGGCCCCACATGGACCTCCTGGACTGGCTGGCCTTGTTCTTCGGGTTCCAATACGACAACGTCCGCAACCAGAGGGAGCACATCGTCCTCCACTTGGCCAACGCCCAGATGCGCCTCAGCCCTCCCCCTGACAACATCGACACTCTGGACGGCGGCGTCCTCCGCAAGTTCCGCAAGAAGCTCCTCCTCAATTACACCAACTGGTGCTCCTACCTGGGCAAGAAATCCAACATCTGGATCTCCGCCTCCTCCGACCACCGCCGCGAGCTCCTCTACGTCTCCCTCTACCTCCTCATCTGGGGCGAGGCCGCCAATCTCAGGTTCGTGCCCGAGTGCTTGTGCTATATCTTTCATAACATGGCCATGGAGTTGAATAAGATTCTGGAGGATTACATTGATGAGAGCACCGGGCAGCCTGTTATGCCCTCCGTTTCCGGGGAGAATGCCTTCCTGAATTGCGTCGTCAAGCCCATTTACGACACCATCCGGGCCGAGGTTGAGGGCAGCAAGAATGGGACTGCCCCCCACAGTGTTTGGAGGAACTATGATGATATCAATGAGTACTTCTGGAGCAAGCGCTGTTTCGACAAGCTCAAGTGGCCTGTCGACGTCGGCAGCAACTTCTTTGTTACTAACACCAAGAGTAAGCATGTGGGCAAGACCGGCTTTGTGGAGCAGAGGTCCTTCTGGAACTTGTTTAGGAGCTTTGACAAGCTTTGGATCATGCTGCTCTTGTTCCTCCAGGCCGCCATCATAGTTGCTTGGGAGGAGAGGGAGTATCCCTGGCAGGCCTTGCAGGAGAGGCAAGTCCAGGTCAAGGTTCTCACTGTGTTTTTCACTTGGAGTGGTTTGAGGTTTCTGCAGTCCCTACTTGATGTGGGGATGCAGTATAGTCTGGTTTCCAGGGAGACTTTGGGGCTCGGGGTCAGGATGGTCTTCAAGAGCATTGCTGCTGCAGGCTGGATTGTTGTTTTCGGGGTCTTTTATGGGAGGATATGGTCCCAGAGAAACCTGGATAAGCGGTGGTCTCCTGAGGCAGACAGCCGGGTTGTGCAGTTTCTTTTGGTGTCGTTGGTTTTCATCATTCCAGAGCTCTTGGCCATAACCTTCTTTATTCTTCCTTGGATTCGCAATTTTATGGAGAACTCAAACTGGAGGATATTTTATGCCTTGTCCTGGTGGTTTCAGAGCAAAACTTTTGTCGGCCGTGGCTTGAGGGAAGGCCTTGTGGACAATGTCAAGTACACTTTGTTCTGGATTTTGGTGCTATCTACCAAGTTTGCTTTCAGTTACTTCATGCTGATTAAACCCATGATTGTTCCATCTAAAGCACTCGTAAAACTTGATAATGTGGAGTATGAGTGGTTTCAGATTCTCAAAAACAGCAACAAAATGGCGGTGGGATTGTTGTGGCTTCCTGTCGTTTTGATATACCTCATGGACATGCAGATCTGGTATTCAATCTACTCCTCATTTTGGGGGGCATTAGTCGGTTTGCTTGCGCATTTGGGTGAGATTCGAAATATCCAACAGTTGAGGCTGAGGTTCCAGTTCTTTGCAAGTGCTATTCAGTTTAATCTCATGCCAGAGGAGCAGATGTTAAATGCAAGGGGGACACTGAGAAGCAAGTTTAATGACGCTATCCACAGGTTGAAGCTGAGGTATGGGCTTGGACGGCCTTATAAGAAGCTTGAATCCAACCAGATCGAGGCAACCAAGTTTGCTTTGATATGGAATGAGATCATATTGATCTTCAGGGAAGAGGATTTGATTTCGGACAGCGAGGTTGAGTTGTTAGAGCTACCACAGAATTCTTGGAATGTCAGGGTCATTCGCTGGCCTTGTTTTCTTTTGTGCAATGAACTGCTGCTTGCACTTAGTCAGGCCAAAGAGTTGGTAGACGCGCCTGACAAGTGGCTCTGGTATAAGATATGCAAGAATGAGTACAGGCGCTGTGCTGTGATAGAAGCTTATGATTGTGTCAAGCACATGATACTTGCCATTATAAAACCCAACACAGAAGAGCATTCAATCGTGACAGTCTTGTTTCAGGAAATTGATCACTCTATTCAGATTGAGAAGTTCACAAAAACTTTTAAAACCGCTGCCCTTCCACTACTCCATGCCAAGTTGATCAAGCTTTCTGAGCTATTGAACAAACCTAAGAAAGATACAAACCAGGTGGTGAATACCCTTCAGGCTCTTTATGAGATTGCCATTCGAGATTTCTTCAAGGAGAAAAGAAGTACTGAACAGCTTTTGGAGGACGGTTTGGCTCTCCGTGATCCATCTTCTGCTGCAGGGCTGCTTTTTGAAAATGCTGTTGGGTTGCCTGATCCTAGTGATGGATCCTTCTATCGGCAGGTTCGGCGCCTGCACACAATACTTACCTCACGGGACTCGATGCAGAATATTCCAGTTAACCTTGAGGCGAGACGCAGAATTGCCTTCTTTAGTAACTCCCTGTTTATGAACATACCCCATGCTCCACAAGTTGAGAAAATGATGGCTTTCAGTGTTCTGACCCCATATTACAGTGAAGAAGTATTGTACAGCAAAGAACAACTGCGTACTGAGAATGAAGATGGGATTTCTACCCTGTACTATCTACAAACAATTTATGTTGATGAGTGGAAAAATTTCATGGAGAGAATGCGTCGAGAAGGAATAGCAAATGATGATGAGATATGGACAACGAAGTTGAGGGAGCTCAGGCTTTGGGCATCTTACAGAGGACAGACACTTACTCGAACCGTAAGGGGTATGATGTATTATTTTCGGGCTCTTAAGATGTTGGCTTTTCTGGATTCTGCATCAGAGATGGACATTCGGGAAGGTTCACAAGAACTTGGTTCTATGATGCGAGACATTGGTTTGGATGGTTTGACCTTGGAGAAGTCACTTTCTTCCAGGAGTTTAAGTAGGACAAGCAGTTGTGTGAACTCATTGTACAAAGGTCATGAAGTTGGAACTGCTTTGATGAAATATACATATGTGGTTGCATGCCAGATATATGGAACACAAAAGGCGAAGAAAGATCCCCATGCTGATGAAATTTTGTATCTGATGAAAACCAATGAAGCACTTCGAATTGCCTATGTTGACGAGGTTTCAACTGGCAGGGATGAGAAGGAATATTATTCTGTTCTCGTCAAGTATGATAATCAGTTAGAGAAGGAAGTGGAAATCTATCGCATTAAGTTGCCTGGTCCCTTGAAGCTCGGAGAGGGGAAACCAGAGAATCAAAATCATGCCATTATCTTCACTCGTGGTGATGCAGTTCAGACTATTGATATGAACCAGGACAATTATTTTGAGGAGGCACTTAAAATGCGGAATCTGTTGGAAGAATTCAGGCGCTATTATGGTATCCGAAAGCCTACGATCTTGGGAGTTAGGGAGCATGTCTTTACTGGTTCTGTCTCATCTCTTGCTTGGTTTATGTCAGCTCAGGAAACAAGTTTTGTCACCTTGGGTCAGCGGGTGTTGGCAAACCCTTTGAAAATTCGAATGCATTATGGTCATCCAGATGTCTTTGACCGATTTTGGTTCTTGACTCGAGGTGGCATCAGTAAAGCTTCCAGGGTGATTAACATCAGTGAAGACATTTTTGCTGGCTTTAATTGCACTTTGCGTGGAGGCAACGTCACCCACCATGAATACATCCAAGTTGGCAAGGGAAGGGATGTTGGATTTAACCAAATCTCCATGTTTGAGGCCAAGGTTGCTAGTGGAAATGGGGAGCAAGTTCTGAGCAGAGATGTGTATAGGTTAGGCCATAGGCTTGATTTCTTGCGGATGCTGTCATTCTTTTATACTACTGTGGGTTTCTTTTTCAACACAATGATGGTGATTTTAACTGTGTATGCATTTCTATGGGGCCGACTTTATTTGGCTCTCAGTGGTATTGAAGGTTCTATATTGGGGGATGATACTAGTAATAGAGCACTTGGTACAGTCTTGAATCAACAGTTTATTATCCAGCTTGGTCTGTTCACTGCCCTTCCAATGATAGTAGAGAATTCTCTCGAGCATGGGTTTCTCCAAGCTATCTGGGATTTCCTGACAATGCAGCTCCAGCTTTCTTCAGTTTTTTACACATTTTCGATGGGAACTCGTACCCACTATTTTGGGAGAACCATTCTTCATGGTGGGGCAAAATATCGAGCGACGGGACGTGGCTTTGTTGTGCAGCACAAGAGTTTTGCAGAGAATTATAGGCTCTATGCCCGTAGCCATTTTGTGAAAGCAATTGAACTCGGTTTGATACTTACAGTTTATGCAGCATACAGTCCTGTGGCTAAGGACACATTTGTTTACATAGCAATGACCATCACAAGTTGGTTCATGGTTTTGTCCTGGTTTATGGCTCCCTTCGTTTTCAATCCTTCTGGCTTTGACTGGTTGAAGACTGTTGATGATTTTGATGACTTTATGAACTGGATTTGGTATCGTGGTAGTGTGTTTGCCAAAGCTGAACAAAGCTGGGAAAGATGGTGGTATGAGGAACAGGATCATCTAAGGACAACCGGTGTGTGGGGAAAGTTGCTGGAGATAATTTTAGACCTTCGCTTCTTCTTTTTCCAGTATGGGATCGTGTACCAGCTTGGTATTGCTGATAACAGTAAAAGTATACTTGTTTACTTGTTATCTTGGATCTATGTGTTCCTGGCTTTTGGCATATTTATCGTGATAGTGTATGCTCGGGTAAAATATGCAGCAAAAGATCACATTTACTACCGGCTGGTCCAATTTCTTGTCATTAAACTTGCACTACTGGTAATAATTGCCCTGTTGGAATTCACAAACTTCAAGTTCATGGATATATTCACTAGTCTTCTGGCATTCATCCCCACTGGTTGGGGTTTGATATTGATAGCACAAGTATTCCGGCCCTT
The DNA here is from genome assembly GCF_000184155.1 of Fragaria vesca subsp. vesca. Taxonomy (NCBI): domain Eukaryota; kingdom Viridiplantae; phylum Streptophyta; class Magnoliopsida; order Rosales; family Rosaceae; genus Fragaria; species Fragaria vesca. Next base: position 14,830,121 of record NC_020496.1, read on the forward strand.
ACTACAACGCACTATACTATGGGAGGTTGTTGTTTCTGTGGCTCGACTGTACGATATCTTGTTCGGGGTGATTGTATTGACTCCTGTGGCAGTATTATCATGGTTTCCTGGGTTCCAGTCTATGCAGACTAGGATACTGTTTAATGATGCATTCAGCAGGGGACTTCGTATATTCCAGATTGTTACAGGAAAAAAGAAGTCCAAGAGAGATTCGTGATTGAAGGTAAATTTAGTTATTGATCTTTCAAAGGTTTTAATTATGTACGTTCTATTATTATGCCACCTCACAGGTCACTAAATAAAACTTGTCATGCATCTAGTTGATAAGTACTGTTATTATGTACGGCAAAGTTCAGTGCATAGTCTATGTAGGTGGGAAAAGATGTGTTAAATTGACATGATATTCTAACAAAAAAAAAACTTCCTATTTTTATATCCATGTCATGCTCTGCCATTGATTTTGATTGCATGCTTTTCGTGCGAGCATGAGCTGCTTGAATCTATTTCACCTTAGTCACCACATATGATGTCTCATTTTGAAATTATCACCCATCAGATTCTGGTGTTATTTCTCGTCAACCAGTTTCTGGCGTTATGGTGAATGGGTTTGCATTTGGATTTCAGAGATTTATTAAAATGAACAAGGTCATATATGCATGGTTCTTATACTGGGGCATTGATTTTAAACAGCTCGATGGGATAGTATATTATGTAACTGGAATCATGAATTGCTAGCCCAGGAATAACTATGTAAGCTGTTATTGCGTAGCGTCTGATATCCCGGTTGTCACATTGTTGGGACTGTTTTCACTAATTAGAAGTTGATCATCTTAAGGATGCTCAATAGTTCAAACAGTGCATATAACCTTAAAAAAGAACATGGATATTATTAGTTTAGTGCAGGACTGCTCAATTATGATGGAATATTTGTTTGTTTCAAACGTAAAATATGTTGATAAAGCAGACTAGTTTATATCCATGTTAGTTGAGGGTCTTCAACCACTTGCTTTAGGGATTTGTGGCTTCGGGTTTTTGGGGTTATGATTATGTATATACTCAAAGTTTCGTGGAAACCACCCTGTGGTCTTGTGATAATGCTTTAGATTTTTGATCTGCTTTTGGGAAGCCTTTATTTAAGCTATATTGTAATTATTGTCCTATGGTTCAAATATTTTTGTACAGGATCACTGATTGCATTTATTTCTGTGATTTTTGAACTTACTAAGAGGACTGCATCTTTTTGTTGACAGGGATTGATGTAGTTAATCGTCCCCAGAGGTTGTGAGGATAGATTTCGATTTTGGATTGGAGGCTTGTGGGGTTTGAAGAGGCTATGAATTGTTTGACATTTGTGGCTGGCTGGTTAGCTTGGCTTGATCTTCCCAATTCTAGACTTGTGTAATTAGATTAATATTGCTGGTTAGATATATCTGATGTTGAATCGGGAACTTTTAGCACTGTGCATATGCAATCTTGTTTCACTCTGCATCGTCTCTATATTGACTATAGATTAGTCTGGTAGTTGCTCAAGATTGTTACAACATTTGTTTATTCTTTTTGTGAGAAATGCAGCTTGGCATTCAGTGTTGTGATTTACCTGCTGTACTTAAATTCTTGATCTGCAACGCAAATCATTTATTGATTTGGCTTATTAGCTCTACAAGCATTCTGAACATATTTTCGGCACTGTTGTACCGACTGCTGCTTGGAGATGTTGCATCTTTTTATGTTAAAATGGTAGTCCTGAAGGCCCAACCCGTATGCGAACATGAAACTTGTAGAGGCTAGAGGGTTGAGTTGGGAAGAGATTGACGGCTCTGTGAGCATTGGGACAAGTCTAGTTTAAACAAGGTTGAGATGTTTTTATGAGGTGGTGTGTTTAGAGTGGCTGAAGACATGATCCAAGTCAAAGCAAATTGATAAAGAGAGAGGTAGGAGCTAATTAATATTATTAATATGGAGTAGCAAAATGAAGAATGGCTAGCTAGATGATCAGCCGACAGCTGGTTGATGCATGCTTGACGAAATAATAATTTATAATTGTGATAGATCCAAATCCCCCTCAGTCCTCCCTCCACTACTTTACACGTCCTCCTACACCGCCTCTCTCAAACAACCCCATTCTCTCTGAAACAAACAAAAAAAAATGGAGGATCCTCTGATCCCCGGAGAATCCAGCACTCTCCGACGCCGCGGCGGCGATAAGGGCTTCAAACGCCGCTCCGACGCCATCACCTTCGGCTCTTCTTTCCAGAAAGCGGCCGCTCTCGTCGACTTGGTATCTCTCTCTCTCTCTCTTGAGTTCTTCTTGAGTTCTTCTTCAGTCTCTGATTGAAACTTGCAGGCGGAAGACGGCATTGGCTTGCCGGAGCAGATACTCGATCTCTCGTCTTTTCACAGTGCTGCCAAGTACTACTTCATCTACATGCGATTCAGCTTCCTTTGGGCCCTACTCTACTTCGCCCTCTTGATTCTCAATTTCCTTGAGAGACCTCTTTGGTGTGCGAATCTCACTGATTATACTTGCAGTGACAGAGACTACTACTATCTTGGCCAATTGCCTTACTTAACTTCTACAGAGTCCCTTATATATGAGGTAGCTACTCTTCTACTTTCACATTTAGAATTCATCACTTTCTGCTTATGTTGCTTCATGACACAATCATATACCTACGTTTCTTGATCAATTTTTTAAATTAAAGCATGATTAAATCTACCAACTTCTGAGCTGATTAATGTGCTTGTAAATTTGCAAAGGATTAATTGTTTCATCATATGACTACATAGCTGCAAGAATATGCATGAATTGCCAGAAGGATATAAAAGCAATCTTTCGAGTAGGCATCGCTTTAAAGAATAGCTTTCTTTACTTCCAATACTTGACTTTCTACAGAAAGTAACCACTTAAACTTCTTACTATTATTCTTCTTGTAGAATTTCCCTTCTTCTTTGTCTTGTGTTTCTTACATTACGGTATACACTAGGTTTTACGACTGGATATCAGTGGCATGCTTTACATACTTCCATCCTCCCAAAGTATGACTCCAAAATCAGTATCATTTGATATGTACTTCTTGGTTCACTAGATGTTTATTCTTCTTCCCTCTTATATGATGGACTATCTATATGGATTTGATTGCATGCACTTTACATAGGAAATCTAAAATACAGAACTTTTGATAAGTAATAAATTTTTCTCACACACATAGTTTCCAAATTTCTGTGTGAATTATGCTATAAAGATTGATGTTAGAAGATCCATAGAGTCCACTTAATGTCTAGATTCACTGATGAGACTTGTAATTCATTTTTTTTTTCCTGGCCAATTTTCTGTTGTATTGTGCACCAGATAGCTATGCTTTTCTCCTCGTTTTGTTTTTTACTTTTTTTTGTGGGTGTTAATATTATTACTTATGTCAATTTTATTCTGTTGTCTGCAGGGCATAACACTGATAGTACTCATGGTGCATACTTTCTTTCCAATTTCATATGTGGGGTTCCATCTCTATTGGAAAAGTCATCTTACTAAATTTAAGGTAGGTGTATGGTTTGGCCTTGTACATATCCAAATAATCTCCAATCAGCCCTTTTTTTAAGGGCAGGGGTCGGCTTTGGGGGATCTTCATTGTTGGTTACAGTTGGTGCCACCTAAACATCCCTTTGTTTCTTAAGTGTATACCTATTTCTAGCACAGTACATTGTAGGCCTTGGGGCAATCGTGTAAATTTTTTCCTCTTATTTTGATAGCTGCTTGGCTCATTTTTTTTTACTGATAGGAATACAATATAGTCCAAGGAGTAATTTACAAGGAAAGTAGGAAGTATGTGATGTTTTTATTATGTGAGGAAGCGTAAAATTTTCTTTTACATCTTTAGGTAAGTTTTCTTTGTCATAAATGGAATCAAGTTATGTTCTAGGATTGTAGTTATGTATAGGAAGAAATCAATTAGCTTCTAGTAAAAGGAAATAAGTTAAGAACCATTCAACAAATTATCATTCAGAATAGAATTTTGCCTGTATAAACGTTCATTTTTATGAGTCGTAGCTGTTTTCTAGTGGCCATAGTAGTAGAGCATGAACTACTTTATCATTTCTAGATGTGTACACCATAATACCTGTGCTTTTATGACCACTGATACCGTCAACATCATATGTAGTGGAGAAAATAGAGCAGCTTCTGGTATGCAAATGATTAAAAACAAATGTTCAAATGAATATATGAGATGTTCGTCGAATGTACTAACATCTTGGTACTATTTTTGTTATGTAGTGTAATGATATATATGTACCTTTTCTTTTTACAGATCATATGCCTGTTGATTTTGGTTGCTGATTTGCTGGCTTATGTTCTCTATTTGTCTCCAGTCGCCTTTGAGTCTCTCCCTCTCCGGGTTGCTCCATATATCAGAGTCATCTTTTTCATCTTGAGCTTTAGGTATTGTGTGATACCCTATTATGTGCTTATAGCAATGATGGGGCAATTCAGTAATAAGTGACCTAATGTGAAAAATGTGTGTGTGTGTGTGTGTGTGTGTCTTCTTTAATTATTTTTAATAATGCAACTTTAGTTTTACTTTTATTATCATTCTCCTAGACTCATCATTATCCTTGTTAGAAATCCTCTTTGTATCAATTTCACCGAGGAAGATAATAAATGGAACTACAATCACACTGAAATTAATCATTTAGTTGAGGCAGCTTTAAATCTATTATTATTATCACTTTTATTTTTATTTTTTTATGGTTGACTTACCTCTACTTCCAAAAATTTAAGCTCTTAGGTGCAGGGAACATATTAAGAGTCTACACTACACCCCACATTTGGGTATCTCTCCACCATTAATCCAACATGTGGAGATCAACTTAGCAATTATTAGGGATTGTTCTGGGGGTCTTTAATTTTTTTCAAATGGTTAAGACATTAGGATGTGGGTCGACAGTTTGCGTTCCAACCAGATGGCATATTTTTTTGGTCATTTCAGGAGCTTAACATGCTATTTTTGATTCATGGCAAGAAAAGTAAGTTCTAGTGCCAAATTAGAAACACTGATATCTGGTCATCTATTTTTGATTTAGGAGCACACCATGCTACTAACTGCAGATAGTCCGGCATGCAACTGACTTTAGGCTTGTAAAGAGATTTGTGCCCTCCATTTACCCTACCCATCAATTATGTAAATTGGGAATCACTTTAGTATAATTGCTGGTATGTAGATTAAGTTCCTGAAGCAGAGTAGCCTACAGACTAATTAATTGTTTCTATTAGGCCACCACTTATGCTATATGGTGCATAATTTGGGTAGTTAATCATTATTGCTTATTGATTTGATGTTGTTTCATCCTCGTTTAATGACGTAACTACAATTTTGATCTGTTATTTATTTTCCTAATTTCTTTCATTGATAGGGAGTTACGATCGTGCATGCTCATCTTGGCTGGAATGTTTGGCACATTTTTGAATGTCTTGGTTTGTTAACTATCCATTGTTATGCTTAATACTTGTTTTTTTTTTTTTTTTTTTTTTAAAACTGTTAAATGCTACTTTTTGTGGGGGATTTCACAGACTATGATTTCTGTGATAAGAAGCTTCCATTTGATTCTGTTTTGATTTCAACTTTTTCAGTTCCATACAGATGCATAATATCTACTTTATCCATTTCACAGTTTAATTATTCTATTGCAGGCTTTAGGGCTTTTATTTCTTCTGTTTGCTAGTTGGCTAGCTTATGTCATGTTTGAAGATACTGACCAGGGGACAATAGTATTTACTTCATACGGTACCACGTTGTATCAGATGTTTGTATTATTCACCACATCCAACAATCCAGATGTTTGGATACCTGCCTACAAGTAAGTGTCGCCTACAAAATTGAATAATATACTTCATATCCCTCTTGTTTTTAGTTACAGCTAGTAAAGTTAAGTCCATTGTTTTGATTCATACCTGTTTCACTTTAACTTCCAGTCATTTTAGCTCCTTTTCAAAACTAGGACTGGGTTATAATTTCCTTATATTCCAGTTTCACTTTATTTTCCTAATTTTTAATGATGCAGAAATTTGAACTCCTATTCATTTCATATGGTCCTTAGTTTCAGTGTCTAACGATATTCTGTTTTGATTATAGGGCTTCACGTTGGTATTGCTTGTTTTTTGTTCTATACGTGTTGCTGGGAGTCTATTTTGTCACAAATTTGATTCTTGCCGTTGTATATGACAGCTTCAAAAGTCAGGTGTGGTTTATTCATGGGTGAAGCTTCTTTTTACTTGTGAATTAACATGATAACACAGTATGTATTCTGCTTCTGAATAGATAATTATTTTCCTGTTTAATTGGTACATGTGTATGTAGTGCTGGTATCTTTCCTAGTACACAAACAATATTTGATCGATTATTTCTACAATATTCAGGAATATGAAATTTGCAGGCTAAATTGTCATTTTTTTTGTAGCTTGTAAAGCAAGTTTCTGAGATGGACCAGACAAGGAAAACTATACTGGAGAAAGCCTTTCACTTGATAGAAAAAGATGTTAGTGATGGTGTTCCTTACTCATTGGATATTCTTCTGGCATGCTATCCATCAAGTTTTTGATCTGTTCCATACATAGGAAAAGAGCTATGATAGTCTTTTTATCTTTCATGCTTACTATATTCTATATTTAGGGGGGCGACCAAAATCACTGCTAGTTCCTATGGCATGATTCCAATGGTTTTTCTGTGCTTGACAGAATTCTGGATATATCAATAAGGAGCAGTGCATACGTCTATTTGAGGAACTAAACAAATACAGGTAATTCAGTCATCTATGTTCTGTAAATGTGACAACTTGCACTTGATACACTGGTGAGGATAGGAGATTAGGAGCAACAACACGGCTTACATTCCCTATTTGGTACTTTTGTTGAAACTTAAAAGAAACGTTGCTAGTATCTTCTGTTAGATCCAGCATGACTTTGTCTCTAACAATCCAACTATGGATTCCCAACAGAGGTTGATGGCTTAATTAGTTGTGTAAAGGTCTTAGTGGGCTGCTATGATGTTGGTTTCAAATAAAGTTTTTATCTGACAATTATTCCAGCTACCTTTTCGGTTAGGTTTTTCAAAATTTGAATGTGAAAAGCATACAGAAGTTTCCACCCTCCCATGGGTCGCCAACCAGCCTAAACCTCAAACTTTGCCCCCTGTTAACCATATAAAACTAGCAGAAGAAAATACTAGATCTAAGTTAACATCAAAAGGAATTTTTAAAAGATTCACCAGAAAAAAGGCACCTGAAGGCTACCCACTCCTATCACCCATTTTCAAGCCCACCAAACCAACACTTTTTCTACACTAGTAAAGGCAACATTTCACTTACCTCATTGTTTGTCTCTTTTAAAACAAACTTTTAACTCACAGTGGAGCTAAACTCTCTACCACCCCCTCTGCTTTCTCCTCACCATCTTCTAAAACTTCAATTTTATAATAGAAGGATTTTCTACATTTTCCTTAGATTTTTCATCTTGCATAGTCATTGAAGTACTGACAATTGTTGCTAACATCAGTTAGTTGACTATTTACTTGCTTGACGAACCCACTCGCTATTTTTGACAGTGGTCGATAACATCCTTTTGCAAAATGTTTCCAATATTAGACGGCTACTGTTTATTGTCTGGAGTTTAACTACTCTATTTTTTTTCCTTATGTCTCTTTAGGACTTTGCCAAAAATGTCAAGAGAAGAATTTGAGCTGATATTTGATGAGCTGGATGACAGTGGAGACTTCAAGGTAGATAAATTTTCTTAAAGTATTATTAGACTAGTTACAGTATCTTTTATTCCACAGAAAAATGACTTTCTTTTTCATCACTTAGATGACTTTTGATTTCCTTGTCTTTACATATCAGGTACTCTGTGTGTTGTAGTTCTGTCAGTATAAATACTTGGTTTAATAAGTTTCCTTTTTGTTTTTTTTTTCTCTCTTCAGGGTTTGAAAGTTTATTAAGAATAATTGTGTTTATGTGGCTTTATAGTTGGAGAAAAAGGGGCTGTCTAGGTGGTGATCAACCGGGCTTGTGGGTTTTGGTGTTTTTCTGGGGGTTTTAGAGAATAAATACATTTTGGGGTTTAGAGAGTTAGGGTGGTAATAGTCCACCCTTTGTATTAAATGTTATGAGTATACTGATGACATGTGTATTGACTTGTCTTTGATTTCTTTGGATGGTCTTTAACTTGTCTTGTTGGAAATGTTTCTTTTAATACATTTCTTCCATACATACTCATGTTTATATTATTAAGCACTTGAGTATATTTCACTGGTTGGTTTATTATTAGTGTCACTTGTTGACACTCTATCTCCTCATTTGTTTTCTGAACTATTCTCTGTTGCCTGCAGATCAACGTACAAGAATTCACTGACCTTTGTAATGCCATTGCCCTAAGATTCCAGAAGGAGGATACTGTAAGTGGAGATTTGTCCAAGACATGCGAAAGTTATATATTTATAGTTGAAACTGAAGTTCTGAAACTGAAGTTTGGTGCTGCAAATTTGTGTGCAGCCATCTTGGTTTGAAAAGTTCCCTTCATTCTACCATTCTCCCGTCTCTGAGAAGTTGAAGGCTTTTATTCGGAGCCCCAAATTCGGATACATAATATCCTTCATACTCATAATCAATCTATTTGCTGTTATCGTTGAAACTACGGTGAGGCTTAAACTCTTACACAACTGCCAGACTCAGGCTTTAAAGTGGATATAAAATATGATTCTTTTTTCTTGTCAACATGAAAATATTATCTGCTTTACCTTTTGATTTAGGCTGATTTTGTGTTTCATATTTTACAAAGAGTTCAATGGATTTTTACATGACTTGTAAACTATTTGAGGCTTTGATGGTTCCTTCAAGTGACTGTTATTAATCAAATTTTGACTTCGCCTATGAAGTGGCTTGATTTTATTCTCTGTTTGGTTTCAGCTTGACATAGAAAACAATTCTGCTCAGAAGGTATGGCAAGTGATGGAGTTTGTCCTTGGTAAGAGCTTATTTGAACTTTAATTCTTCAGGTAGTTTTTTTTAATTTTTTTAATTATTATTTTTTTAATTCAGGTAGTTTCTTTATGTAAGAGGAATGATAATACATAATATAATGTCCAAACCAAAGAAATTTGGTTTATAGTCTGTTATGAGTTACACTTGTGACCGGAGATTATCATATCCTTGGGAGTTGATCAAGTTTAACGAGTTAAAGCAGAAAGAATAGTTTAATCTTGCGTATTAGGACATTTGAGTAATTACATTACACTATCAGGTTATTGTTGATTGATGTCCTGGTTTAATGTTTCAGCTTGCAGTTGATGTCATTTATCGACAATTAATGCTAACAAAAGCAGCTTTGAACTGTTAATTAGTGGTTTTTTTTTCTTATCCATAGGGTGGGTATATGTACTGGAAATGGCTTTGAAAGTCTATTCATTTGGATTTGAGAACTATTGGAGGGATGGCCAAAATCGGTTTGATTTTCTGGTCACATTGATAATAGGTAATTGCACAATCACATCCAATAATTTTACTTTTCTTATTCTTTTTCTTAATGTATTTATGAACAAACTGGATTTAAAGTGCTCATTATCTTTCACAGGTTTAGTCTATTAATTACTAGATCAAAACAATAAAAAACATAGTATTAGAAACTATGTGGCCCAAACGGGTTCTTGGGAGGCAGATCTACATTTAGTACATTATCTGCATTTTCTCCTAACTCGTATGGGAACCACTGTTTAGTTAGTCATCATGAAATAACCACACAGTATTTATATGTCATCTGGACCGGGTACTATTTTTATTTAGTTAATGACAGTAGTTGAGATTCTCTTTGTTAAATTCATAGTTATTGACACATGGTTCTATGATTTATCATATTGCATTCTGAAAACATTTACCTATTTCGTTAGTTGATCTGTTTTATAGGTCTATAGCTGAGAAAAAAAAAAAATTCAGTGTACATTCTCATCTGATCTCAAGCTCTCTTACCTACAGTTTATGAGTTTTCCAAACCAATATTGAAACAAACATAGCAATTTATTACCCTAAACATACCCCATCTCAAGCTCTCTTACCTACAGTTTATTTTTCCAAACCAATATTGAAACAAACATAGCAATTTATTACCCTGAACATACCCAAACCCACCCCCCTCTTCTCGTGGGTCACATGGCAATAACTATTACTATGGCCTGATTGTATTAGTGGGGAAGTAATGTTGGCCCTAACTTTCAGTACTATCAGTGTGATGTACTATGTTAGCAAAAAACATTAATTGAAAAGATTTTGATCAGATTTTGCATTAATTAGATTGTTTGCATGTAGAATGTATCTATTTATTGTATCATTCGGTTTCGTCTTTTTTTTTCACCTAACTTTTCCTTAGATTGCATTATATTTGTATGACATCGCTTATTAAATTTGCAGTTATTGGAGAAACACTAACTTATGCTGCTCCACAAGGACTAACTTTCCTTTCAAATGGAGAATGGTAGGGGTTTCAAATTTCTAATACCCTGCATGCCTATTAAGTTATAACTCCACTATGAAATGGTCCTAATTTTTCTTTCTGTTGAATTAATATCATATCTTCTTCATGAAGTTGAAACGACTATCATGATCTTTCATCTGAATGTTATTTGACTACAGAATGGTATAATTTGTTTTGTTCAACTGCATTATTCATGAGGATCAACACCCTAAAAGAGTCATCATCAGATTTATGGTTGGGTTCAATGGCACGAAATTACTCTATTTCTTACACATTTTTTGAACCTTTAAATTTTATGACTCTGAGTGGCCTAGATTAAAAGTAGCTTTACATTATTTTATTTGAAGCAAGTTACATAGTCTTTGCGTACGGCATTCTTCATCTTCATATTCTTCAGTTCACTGCACGTGCGTGTATTTGTATGTGTGTGTGTGTTGTTTCTTTCCTTTTGCTTCACTTTTCTTCTTATGTAACCATCACCTTTCTTCTCCAGACCCAAAAGATCATCACTTTCCTCTTTGAATTGGTTCCAAGACCAAATGGAAACAACAATTACAAATCCAGAGTTCATATGAGCATAAACATTCATATGGCAGAAGTAATTCCAGTTTCTAAAATTTTACCACCTGTTTTCCTATTACATTGTATAATTATAGTGGCAAATGCTTGAATTACGATGATGATTTATTATGGCCATTGAATGAATGAATATCTAATGGTTTAAAAGCTGTGTATCTTGTGTGAAAGTTAAAGCCCTATCGAACCTGACCCCAGATTTATGACCTAGATCTTGTGTGCAAATTTGCTTCTGTATTATGGATACTGGATAGTAAGAGTGATATCATCTGATACGAGTATCAGGATAACATAAATACATAATATATAAGCTTGTACAATAAGAAAAGAAAAAAGATCTAATGGCTTCTGCCTTTTTTGTCAACAGGATTCGCTACCTTCTCATTGCAAGGATGTTACGATTGATTAGGCTCCTGATCCATGTCCAGCGTTGCCGGGCATTTATTGCCACGTTCTTGACTCTTTTACCAAGTTTAATGCCATACCTTGGGACCATATTTTGTGTCATGTGCATCTATTGTACACTTGGTGTACAGGTAATTCAAAGCTCTCTCCCTCTATTTGTCTTTTGTTCCAATAGATCCACAAATTTCAACATATAAATTTGTGGTTCCGATTAGCCTACATACATATCCTGTACAATACAAATAACTTTGTACCAACTATGAATAAAAAAAAACAGTTTTTATGCATATTTAGCTGTTGTTGCATTCTCGTGCCAATATTCGATGACATACATTAGAACCATATTTATTTATTTCAGTATATAATATTATGCAGTTGGTGTGTGGGTTTAATATGCTTTCTTCTACTGGTCCTCTTTTGTTCCAACAAAGATTAATTTGTCTTCTATGTTTAGGTTCTTATTTCCTGTATGTTAAATGTAATTTTTAACGTGTAAGGAAGAGAGAAACAAAAGAAGCAGGATGATCACCTGCTCATAATTTTCTGTTATTTGTGTACTTTGATGGCTCTGGACTAGTTCATGAATGACTCCAAGTACTTATCTGCTCTACTTTATGTAAATATGTTGTGATTGTTGTCCAAAATCTTTATTGGTAGAGTCGCAACAAACTTCTAACATATTTAACCATTTTTAGATATAGTACATTTTCATTCGTCATTCGATCATTCTATGCGAATTCAAAGGTTCCATGTATTTATAAGGCAATGGTATTTATACACCATTGGTAATCGAACTCTAATTTATAAACTATTTAGATCTTTTAAAGAAATCTACACTGTTTTAAGCTTCTCAGTTCCACCTTTATGTTAATTTCACAATATTTTGTAAGCAATCAATTCCTTTTAATCTGTAGATCTTTGGCGGGATGGTTAATGCTGGAAATGCCAGTTTGGAAGCAACAGATCTTTATGACGATGAGTATCCTTTGTCATGGAAATCTTCATTCGATATGTGGTTATTCATAGATGGTTGAAATGTTCTGCACTTCTTTAGTATTACAAGATAAAACCTCATCTTACAATAACAGCAATAGGATATACATTTCCCACAGTTATGAAATTTAAGTTTGATTAGTCATTTAGCTGCATTTCGACAGAGGCATAACAACAGCTATATTTCGATGTTAATGTCTATTCCTTTGACTTTCTTGACAAAATAAGTTATCTACTTTTCAACTTCAATGATTATCCAAATGGGATGGTGACACTTTTCAATTTACTAGTCACGGGAAACTGGCAAGTTTGGATGCAGGTATACTTCCAATTCATTCATTGTGTTTGATGGCTCACATTCATTATCTGATTTTTATTGAATGTCTAGTAGACCAACAAAAATTCCTTGTTCACATGTCAATTGATCATTTGCGCATGCTTTTATCTTGGATGTCAAGTACCTTTTACTCTGTTTATCCAATTGTTGTTTTTCCTTGTACTCTCTAAAGCTTTTTTGGACCAAGGACTATGCCTTCTTTTGGTTTGATTTGTTTGATTTTTTATTTTTTTTATTCTTTTGTATGGAAACAAAATAAAAGGTCTGGATGCTTATGCAGATGTAACATTGTATATGCAAAAAATTTGTCTACCACAGCTTTTAAAGAATACCTTTCTGTATGATTCGAGATCTGGATGCTTGTATGTAATCAACTTCCTGTATTAGTTGACACTGCCAGAGGATCCAATACATATTCTTTTAAATATGTTATGAAAACAGGAACATGATTTTAAGCAATTCCAACTACATTACCGATCATATATGCTTGATGAGTAGTATATTTTGAATTGCTAACTAGTTAAAGATGAAACAAGTGTTATTAGTGTATCATGTCACTAATAACATGTGATTGACCATTTCAGAGTTACAAGGATTTGACGGGAACTTCTTGGAGCCTTGTATATTTTGTCAGTTTCTATCTTATAACTGTCTTACTTCTGCTGAATTTGGTAAGTACTCAAATCTTGCTTCAGTAATTCTTGTACTTTGTTTCATAAGGTTCTACTGACACAAAACAGAACAGAATAGGTGTGTGTGTTGGGTGGGTGGGTGGTGGGGGGGGGGATTATAGTTGAACTTATTTTTGCATAAATTTTTCCTAACCATCCAAGTTTTTGGTCCAACTTTGATATTTAAAAAGTTAATAAAATCAGGCGAATGGAAAATCAGTTAGTCCCACTTTTTACACATTTCCCAAGCTGGGATGGTAAGGTAGTTGACCCCTACTTTGAGAAGTAGGTAATTTCCTACTTGGCATGGTAAGGTAGTTAACCCCTACTTTGAGGTAATTTCCTTTTTGGCACACTTGAAGATGGATCCATATACAAAAGCGCTGGAAAGAACATGGCCTGTGATAATCTTTATCCAAAGACAAATTGTTTAAAATATAATCAATATATAAAAAGGACAGAGCGGAAGTGATGATGAATTCTCTATTTGTTCCTCCACATTGTGTCTCAGGAATTCACTGATGAGGAACATGATTTGGTTGTGTTCTCTGAAAGTTTAATGGAAGTTCATTAAATATCTTCGGGTCAGTATAATGCTCTTTTTAAACTATTAGAATGAGGTTAGGTAACCATTTTTTTTTAATCTTAATTATAAGCGCATAAGTAGGTTAGCAATGCCTTATGCTCGTTCATTGGCCGGAAAATTAATGTCTTAATATAGTTAAGCATTGTGAGGTTTTTCTTATTTATTATCCAAGTGGAATTGATTCTACTCGACTTTGTTAAAAACACTAATAATGTTTTATTTTAAATTACTGCAGGTTGTAGCTTTTGTCCTGGAGGCTTTCTTTGCTGAAATGGATCTCGAGTCTGCAGGAATTTGTGAAGAACATGAGGGGGTCAGGATCTTTTCTAAACTTATCTTTAAACTTACTTTCTGACTTGACAACAGGGAGTTATGCTGCAATTGATCAAATTTCTTATGTTCTGTTTTTATCTTACAAAATCTAGCCATCATAAGAATACTGCTTTACTACATCTACAAATTCAAGGAGAAAGTATGAAAATCATTTGGTCATTTAAAATCTCTAGATTTACTTTAATTTGATAGAGAATGCAAAAGCATGATTAAGAGATGAATTTTACAAAGTATTTGGTGTTTTGGGTAGCTACTCATATGAGTCCCAGGTTTCCTTGATATCTTCGTAATTTGGAACTGTCCTAATATATTTTGGCACCCTATATATTTTAAAATATAGTGCATGTAGTGATTAATCCCCTTGTGTTGGAGTACTACTTGCATATACTTCTCCACTCCAGTTGACTCCTCAATCTCAACTTCTCGAGTATAATTAAGGAATGATGTGATAGAGAACATATATAGAGAGGCCCAATGCGTTATGCCTAATATATGCAACTTTTCCATTAAAATCAGCAGATCTGATACATATCAAGGTAACCAACAATTTGCAAACGGATTGTATCGATAAAATCTAAAGGAACAACAGCAATATAATGGAAGAGCAAAAGGATCAATTTTCTTTCCTTTTACCTAGTCTTGACTCTAACGACGGTGTTTCCTAGATCTTGTTGCTGGGTTTGTATATGAGAATCATGGGTAGAGTTGGAAAGTATTTAAGTGCTGGGGGTGTATCTAGAAATTTGCTGGGCACATTTCGAAAGACCCACTTTTAATTGGAATCTTGTAGCCATTCTTTCTTTGACTAATATATCGAGAGCTTTTTCCTATTATTATGGAGGCATCATCCTGGACCTCTGACCATAATCAGTTCAGTTCTCAATATATCATCTCTTATAATTATATTTTGTTCCTTTTATCTAGGAGGTGGATGGAGTAAAAGACCGACGTCGATCCGTAGGGTATGTAATTCTTGCGTATTGTGGCTATATAAAGTCGTTACCTGCTCGTATTCCTTGTCACAGTTCTAAACTCATATATTGGGTATTCTACAGCTCAAAATCACGGAGCCAGAGAGTTGACGCTCTTCTTCACCATATGTTAAGTTCAGAGCTAAATCAACCGCAGTCCTCCAGTGCATAGCTTTTGTGACTCTCCTTTATGGTAATGATTTTGATGAATGATTTAGTTTTTCTCTTGATAGTTAAGTTGTTCAAACGTTCTCTTATAACAGCTATTGTTAGTGTTTATATATTTATATGGGGGATATTATATGCGGTTCCAACAGAGTTGGCTAGTATTTTATGTGGTCATCATTCTGCTCAAGGGAAGAAGGCCCAAGTTCTTTAGAGTTAATATGTTTTGGTTGTTTGATTGGAGAGGAATAAATGATTTTTTTATGTACGTGTTTCCTTACGGCTTATGTCTCTTTTCTCATTCAAGATTGGAAGGCTGCTGTAGCTTAATCTTGTGGTTTTTGTGCTTCCTATGTCTTGCTGATGTCTTTTATTGTGCTGGCACCCTGGCAAAAGTTTGCCCATTCTTGGGACATGGTATCTCCAAGCATGTGTTTTATTTGAGCTCTAGTAGAAGAGGGAATGTGGTGAGGATACTATGGATAGTCTGAAAATTAGGGAGCTTTAAGAGTGATCCTGCAGGGTCAGGATAAGTAATGCAATGATGGATTTGATGTCAATGATTTTAAGTTCTGTTAAAAATAGAGTTGCACAGTACCTGAGGTTTTTCTTATATGAATTTAGATGAGCTGTGTCGTAGTATCACACTAGCTTGTGCTTTGCAATTGAATTTTGACATTTATTTTGTGTTTCTCTGCTTTTTGACAGGTTATACATGTGACTTGGTGGACCAAGAATGAAAGAAATGGAGGGATTATTTGTCGGATTGTTGTCTGCTAATTAAAAGTACTGGATACTATGTTTTTTGGGGGTCAAGGAAATTAGAGGATTTGGTGGTAAGGAGTATAGGTTCCATGGAGTGTGATTCGGCACTAGGGTTCAGTTAAAACCTTTGTTTTTTTTTTTTAATTTTATTCGATTAAGAATTACTTGAGAAACAAACTTACAACAAAAACCCACGGATACAGCATTAGAACATTTGTTGGTCAAGGTTCAGTTCATCAGTTGAACTTAGAACGAGTCTTATGCAATGGTATAACTTAATTTTTGATAAAGTTCAACATTGTCAACTACTGCATTGCATACTATTCAATCCGCGTCGTTCTTTTTTCTTTTTTTTTGTATCACAACCTCACAATGGTAAGAAGCAAATATAAATAAATAAATAAGATTCCATCATCTTGCTGATTTAATCCCATGTACAATATAATAAAACCTTGCTTTAAGATTCCGTCGGTGCTTTTCCGACTTCCACTTCCCACTAGAATTCCTTCTACTCTAGGATTTCCCTTCAGTCCCCTCTGTATGAGATCGAAGTGGGAGGCCAAAAAGGTTTCACACCTTTGGTGGCCTCCCGCGCTGGTAATGTAAGTTGGTTTCAATGGCGTGAAGGTGGTGCTATGTCTGCTGGTGGACGTCGGAATGTGTCTTAGGTCGGTGTGGCTTTTGCCAGCTTTTGGTTTTATATTGGGTTGACAACTCGAGATAAAAAATTATAAATGACAACCTTTTGAGACTATTGGTGTTTGTTTTATTTTAAGTTGAGGGGTTTAGTCATAAACGAATCGGTTGCATAAGAGCTATGTATCTCATGTGCCTACACGACTGGCCGTACTCGTCATAAGGTCGGCCTATGGTTCCAAACTTTATTATAGAAAAGCTTTCTTAAAACTCCAAAAGTACTAAGCAGAAATGTAGCCACATAAAATTGATAGAAGCTGAAAATCATCCATGTCATCCTACTATAATACATTGAGGTGAAAAAGCTAGTGAAATAGAAACAACAGAAATCCAGCTACCCAATTCCATAATATCAGTTTTACAGAACACCAAAAATCCAGTCCTAGAAATTCAAATCCATTCCAGCATGCTAATCCATCGTTAATTCTCTTATTTACCTTCCCAATCCCATTCAAGTCAGCTAGTCAAATGTGTGTTTTAAGCTGCACCTCGAAACTGCTCACAGTCTGTTGATCCATTTCTGGTGAAATGTGTAACAAGTGTATTCATCATCCTAGCCACAGATGACTTAAATTCTCTTGAGCTACTGTCAACTCCATTCTGCACTGCATCTCCAATAGCAGAGCCTACCACTGTACCCTCAGAATATGCCTTACATGCTTCCAGAATATTATGTGCACGATTGCGAAAATGTCCCGAGACAAAGTCCTCAAAATACTGCAAGAAGAGACATGCTTGTACATCAATATTAATAATAAATTCCCCATGGACAGCAGTTGTGCAATTATTGGTCCTCTAGGCCATATAAAGAAGAAACCCCAGTTCTAAAACCATGGGAGACTCTACGTGAAATTCATGATGATAATCAAGTAATGTCTCTTAGAGTAACTGAGCTTAGAGTTGTAAAATTATGTTATACCCTGCTTTAGTAATTGAGTAATCATCACTAGGTTTACAAAAACCAAGAATAGCATATCGACTTGAATAGAGTTATTAGATCATTGAGTACCACATAAAACATGGCTTTAATTCAGTAGCTCCTATCTTACAAATGGCTTTTCCTGGAATCCAAGTCTAAGAAAAAAAGAAAAAAAAACCAGCAAATCTATAAGAGGCCTAAAGGTCATGCCAGGAATTCCTTTTACTTCAACTTTCTACCACATTGTCCAGCATCCTGGAAATATAAGCCTCAGACACAACACAAATCCTAAACTTTAGCAATGAAACAGGTCTGACACTCATCAGACTATCCTAAAATTTGTTGCTTACACCAAACTAGATTAGTAGGCTCATGTTACAGAATACCGCTCAAGCTAGAAAGTTCTCTTCAAACCCTAGGCAAAACCATCACAATCTTGGCAAAACTGATTGATGCTAAAGAACTCGAATGGAAGGACCGTTTTCAGATATCTTTGAGTTCTTTTCACAAACCTGCCATGTGTCCCTGACACCTAGCAACTCCTAAATGGAGATAAAAGTAACCCCAAAGCTCAAACCTATTGAAAATTGCTCATGGTAGACCCACACACTCATGCCTCCTAAAAATATTACACTTCAAAATAGCACCCCTTCGCATTCCTTTGGGAATCTTAAGAGGCTTAGGACCATCTGTTCCGATGAGTAAGATTCCATGAATCCCATATTTGTTCAAGATTTTTTATTTTTATTTTTTATACGTTGTTAACAAATACAACCCTAGGAGAAATTTAGTTTGTCAACATTTTCATGCATAAAAACCTACTAACCACATTTATATGACTAAAACATAAAGATGATGTTAACTATAGGAGAGATGGTTATCAAAATCATACCTTAGGTGGCTTCCTTAGTGTATACATCATTGTCTTCAGAGACATAATAAAGGCCTCCTCACTGTACTTCCTGGATTGCTTTTGCCCTTCTACTGTAGTAGACGTTTTCTCATACCCAGGCTCATTGAAATAGGGGTCTGCATTCAGAATAAGAGCTTGTATAGAGACCAAAACTTGTAGCATTGTTGATTCCCCAGGTATCCAGTTCTCTCTCTGCTTACCGCTCCACGTGCCTAAAAGACTAAGACAAACTTTCCCACATTCGTATAAATTTGGATTTAGCCGAAGACCACCAGAATAGTAGTACACCATCTGAAAGAAGAAATTACCAAATCAATTTCAGTAGATATATACATTAACAGTAAGTACATTGACGGCAAAGACTTACAGGTGGTGAATTAGGATAGTCAGTGGGGAAGAGACAATCAAAGACAAAAAGACCATCATGGTATGGAGTGCCTGTTGGTCCTATAATCACCGCCCGTAGAAGCTCCATTCTTGCTTCATAAACCCGGACAAATATAGTGTCTGAAAATAGGAAATTAAAATCAGATGAAGGCTTAAACTTATGCCTGAAAGAGACTGATTCCTAGAAATAGGTGAAGTTTGTAATGAAAAATGGGGATATCACACAGAGAATAACTTAAAATGTAAGATAAATAAACAGGTAAACACTGGTATAACGTACTTGAAACAGTATAAAAGGTTCACTTGTTTTCATTATTTTGCATAATATCAGCTTAATTATTAAAATAAAACCAAAAATTTCACACCAAATCAAAACAATATAGCTCCAAATATTTCCCACCAATTTGTAAACCTAATAGCAGCATGTATAGACAGGGTATCATATATAAAGTGGTGGAACTCACCAGGCAAGTCATTCTCCAAAATTTTCCACTCTTCCTGAATTCTCTTTGCCCAATTCTTGGGTGGCTGTCATGAAATGAGCACAAAATTAGTTGGTAGCTTCAAATCAATTCATGCCTGTGTGGGTGTCAATCAATTTATTTGTGCAAGTTTGTGTTGGTAATATATTTGCATCAATGCTTGTGTGCATATTTAATATGTACAAACATTTGGAGCAGTCCAGACAGAGATGAAAACAATTCCACAGATCTGTTCAAGAGGCACAGTTAGGTAAATAAAGTTACCTGCTCATCTGAGAATCCCATGCGACTATAGTGATGATCCGAGAAATCCTCGACAACATCAAATTGCTTAAATTGTTGAAATTTTTGGGTGAGACTATCATCATTGCTGTGTTGTACGTTCTTACTAGAACTTGACTCAGAAGGACCAGCTGAACTACATGCAGCAGATGTACTCATTGAACCAGATGCAGATCCAGTTACAAATGGTGCATCAGAAATAGTTAACTTCTTAGTGGATGGGGTGTTTTCACTTGGAGAAGGATCCTTCAACCAGGGAAGTGAGGCTTCCACCCCAGGAGGCAAATCTACATTGTCAAATTGAGATTCGAGAGTCGAATAAGCGTCATCAGACAGATAATTGTCATCAAAATCAAATTCGTCATCATCGTCTTCATCACCACAATCGTCTTCAATGTACATTTCATCGTCATTAATACCTGACGACTCATTGGAACTTTTGAGAGCAATCGAATTGGTTGATCCTGAACTCTTGAGGGGCTCAAAACTATCTAAAGAGCCTGCTAAACTAGCAGAGCTCCCAGGGTCACAGGCCTACAGAAAGCAGAACAGGTTATAACGGGGGCAGCCACATGATAGATTAAGCAAAGAGAACCTTCGATACTCTGGTCTTCAGAAAAACAGCTTTAAACTCGTTTTTTACTTTCAATTATCACAAGTACACTTTTTCTTGCTTAACACCAAGGTTAACTTCAATACAAACTACAGATCTCGGTCAGAAAATCAAGTACCATAGGAAGGAAAAAGAACATAGAGTAGATGAAATCGTCTTGTAGCTACAATCACTGAAATCTTAAATACGTAAATTTACAAATTCATGTATGGATGGGAATTTCAAATTGTATAGTATGTGTAAGTTTGAGTTTCCAAAATTCATTCCACTTGTCATAATAATGATGATGGTTACCAACAGGTCTAGTGATCACATGAGAAGAGCGACATGCTGAAACAGCAAAAGCTTACAACATTGAACATGGGCATTGTGATGGTGATTTCAGTATTCAGAAACAAGCCGCATTAAAAAAGTGGTTACATGTTCAAAAGTGAAAAAAGAGATTATGAGCAAATAGCAACACTAAAAGAATCAAATTTGCAGACCGAATAGCAAGCCCTGAATACTATCAATCGCAATCATCGAATAAATAATAGACCCACTCGTCAAAATCAACCCAGAAAAGAAAGGGAGCGTAGAATCAAGAAAAGACCTGATTTTGTTTGAGTTTCTTGGAGATGGTGGCTTCAGAGTCCATGATGAGATCCAATCCCTAGAACAATCCAAATTGTTGATCAGACTCGGACCTTGTTATATATTTATATATGTAAAAGGAAAATCAAAGAAACAAGAACAAAACCCTAAAACCAAAACATACTTTGATTCAAGTCCTTGTTGCATGCGAGACCGAGAGAAATAAGGAAAAGAGCCCTATTAGGTGATTGGACGAGAGGAGAGACAGTGTTTGGCGCCCTATTAGGTGAGCTCTGCTATCGTGCGCTCAAAGGAAACAGTGTGCCCACACCAATCAGAATTGGGCGTTTTTGGGCTTATTCTGGAACCTGCTGTGGGTGATTCGAATTTGGCAGGCTACTTTACCAATCTCCGTTTCCCAATGGGACGGTCTTCCCCACACGAATTGACTTGGGCCAGAAATCTTCAATGTAATTATCCAGGTAGTTTTTTTTTTTTAAGAAGAAAAAGAAAGTTACAACGAAATTTCCTTGGACAACCAAAATGAGAGGAATCTAACTGAAAAGCACTAAAAGTTTAGGGGAGGGAAACTTTCAATCCAAATATTTGGGTTCTGGAAAGCATGACCCGTATTTGCAAGAGCATCCGCCATGAAGTTTGCTTCATGAAAGACATGGATAAGAGAGATGTTGTCAAACCACCGAAGAAGGTGCATAATATCACAAATAATTGGCTTAATGCTCCAAGGGGCATTGGTTGGATTCCGTACAAAATTGATCATCAACAACGAGTCCCCTTCGACTAGCATATTCTTGTGGTTGAATCTCTTGGCAGCTAAAATACTATCTTTAAGGGTAAGACACTCCGAAACAAAAACATTTGAAGAATGAAGAGGCCAAGCACCAGCCACAAGAGGATTACCATGAGCATTTCTTACACTAAGCCATCAAAATTGAGTTTAACCTAGTTTGGAGCAAGTGGAATCCATTTTATGCATATAGCCTCTTCAGAAGAGGAAGATGATCCAGAATTATTGATTTCTCTATAAGCAGCGCCCACCGAAGCAGCAACAAATTACTGAGGAGTGGTTGACCTAACCAGATTGGAAAATCACATGGTTTCTGGATTTCCAAATCTGCCAACACACCAACAAGCAGTCCTCTACTTCATTGGTTGAAGCATTTCTTAAAAATAAAGTCTAACCATTCTCCTACAGATTGATAAGATGTAGGAGATGGCAAATCACTGTAATTTGCCCAAACAGTAGCACTGCAAGAACAATTAGCATACAGATGGTCAAGAGATTATGTATTAGAACCACAAAGAGCACAAGTATTATCAATGCCAATCATAAATCTAGCTAGATAAGCTCTAGTTTTGAGTCTTCCTATTAGAAGAAGCCAACTAAAGATTTTCATTTTAAGAGGAATTTTCAGATGCCAAACTCTATTTAAAAGATCTGCCTTTGAATGCATCCAAGTAGCTGATTTAACAGAAAAAAAAATCCATTTGAGGCAGGACCCAAACAAATTCATCTTCAAAATCTGCAATAGGAATATTAACATAAGAAATAACATTAACAGTAGGTCTATCAAGAAAATACATTAATTTGGGGATGTTCCAACAACCATTCTCAATAAAATCAGCCACAGTATCGTCAATATCAGTCATATCTTTAACTAAATAATCTAACAGATTAATCAAGGAAAAATCATAGACTCAGTTAAAGGTCCAAAACTTAATATTCTTACCCTTCTCAATAATCCACCTTATACCAGAAGTTATAATGTCTCTGACATAGTGACATCTAACATTCTTTTCCAAGCATAAGAATGATTGACTTTCTTTTTTAGTTCAAAAAATGAATGCTTTCTAAGGTATCTCTGGGTGACAATTTTTGTCCACCAATTTTCTGTGTTGGTAAGAACCTTCCAACCAAGTTTGGCTAAGGCAACATTATTATAAAACGAAATTGGTCTTAAATCAAGCCACCCGCACCCCCCCCCCCCTCCAAAAAAAAATCTTTAGAGCATACGCAGCGTTTGAGTAATTGGGTGAGGGAGATTCCCCCCCCAAAAAAAAATCTTTAGAGCATACGCAGCGTTTGAGTAATTGGGTGGGGGAGATAATGGGTTGGATTAACATAGGCATGCAGCAACGCAAAATCAATTTGGGTTAGTCATGGGTATTAGGTGGGACCCAACTAACTCGGGTAAGAGAAGGACCAATTCTTAGTCCACGAATTGGTCTGGGTTAAAAGAAATGGCAGGGCCCACATGCGCTGATGCTACTTGTTACAGAGCCATGTGCGCTTGTCTCCAAAGGGCAAAAAAAAAAAACTGCCAAAACAACAAGTTTTTAATATGGATTGTTAGATCTTGATCTAATGGACCATATTTAAAAGCAACGGTAACATAACTTTTTAATTAGAAAATAGGTAACCAATAGAAATATTATGAACAAACTGGAAAAAAAAAAAAATAAATAAACAACAACAACAACAAAATTTTCCTATAAATATCATACTACTCTTCTTCATTTTACACACATCCATCTCATCATTCTCCAATTTATTTGTTCTTCTTTACCAAAATATTCTTCTTCTATCCATCTCTTTCTTCTTCAATTTATTTGTTCCTCTTTTTCATTCTCTAATCAACAAATGGGAGAGTCGGGTACTACTTGGACCAAAAAGGAGGAAGTTCAATTGTGCGAATCATGGGCGGCGGTTACCGTATGCCCCGTCATCGGCAATAACCAAACCCTTCCAAGGATGCGGCTCCAGGTCGTGAACATTATATTGAAAATTAGACGGGATCAACCTCGGTTCGACCATCGGGAAGCTCTTCAAGCTCATTTCAAGCCCTTGAAGAAGATTCTTAAAGAGTGGCACAATACAAAAATTTAAGTCAGCAATCATAGACCAAGCAACACTAATCAATTGGATGAGGTATTTTTTTAGACCATTCACTTAAGTTAAGTGACAACTAATTCATATAGTTTACAATTTTTATAATATTTGAGTTTTTTATTTTTGTAGGAGTGCCAAATTAATTTAGAGTTTATAAGGGTGACTAAGAAGCAATTTGACCATCATGAATATTGACCCTAGTTTTAGAAATGCACCTACTCCTCCGGTCACCCTTTTTGTTTATTTTATGGCTAGTGGTTCCCAAACCGAATCACCAATTAATTGGTTGAAGAGGTTGTATTGGAGACGCCTCCTAGCTTCGTTAGAAGGCCAATGGGACAAAAGGCCACCAAAGAAGCGAGAAGGAAAAGAAAAAATAAAGTGAATGTGGGTGAATCCATACTCACCATCACTGAGAGCAAAAAAATTTCCAATGAAATTCTTAGGAAAAAAGAAGAGAATTGTTGTGCCAGAATATGAAAGAAGAGTTAATTTCAGTTTACTACCATGAACTTTAGGTCTAAAATCAGTTTGATACCTCATCTTTTTTTTTAATCAGTTTCATACCTAAACTTTCAAAATGACATCAATCTCGACCAAAATGACTAAAATAGCCTTGGTTAATCTTTTTACCCTCTCTCTCTCTCTCT
>NC_020496.1:14855148-14855675 GCF_000184155.1 Fragaria vesca subsp. vesca
AGGGTAAAAGATTAACCAGGGCTATTTAGTCATTTTGGTCGAGATTGATGTCATTTTGAAAGTTTAGGTATGAAACTGATTAAAAAAAAAGATGAGGTATCAAACTGATTTTAGACCTAAAGTTCAGGGTAGTAAACTGAATTTTTTCCATGAAAGAATGATGGCATTTGAAGAGGCAAAAGAAGATGCAAGGATAATGGGCATGCCAAATAATGATATTTCACCCGGGTCAAAAGGATTGGTTTAAAAGAATGAGGAGGGACATTAGGAGAAAAACCGATCCTAACGCTAATGTGGAATGCTATAGGCATTTTTTTGAGGATCCACAATCCCCACGTATAATAGAGTATTGTGTTTTAATTGTATTAGAGTGCGGCTATTAGGACCTTCAGATTTGCTCAGTATACCTCCACATGTTTTGACTTATTGGATTACAAACATAACCTCATACAAAATGACAGTAATAGACATTGAATTTTAAAAAAAAATTTGTAATCAAATTAGTATTCTTCATTTTTTTTTGTTTC
>NC_020496.1:14856076-14879333 GCF_000184155.1 Fragaria vesca subsp. vesca
AAAACATTCAAGGAATTGAGGTTGCCAAAGAGATTTTCATGAAAAAAGAGAAGAAGAAAAGAGAAATCAAGCAATCGAGGTATGAAATAGATGTTTGCATGTAAAAAGAAAAAAAAATTAAAAGTGTGGGAGGTCTAGCGAGCGAATAAGAGGTATAATGAGTAAATTATTGAAATATATATGAATAACAAACCTAAGATTATTTTAGGAATTTGAAAGGAGGTTTAATAAGCAAATGCTTGTTTTTAAAAATGAAAGGGAGGTGTAAAGAGCCATAGAGGTATACTGAGGAAAACTGGAGGTCCCAATAGCCGCACTAATTGTATTATTCTTGAATGACTAAGTTGATTGTATTATGCAATTTATTTAATGAAATAAATGTCACCTATTTGTTATGAAATAAGAATAGTGAAATAATTTTATTTTATTGAAAGGAAACAAACAAAACACACATACAATATTATTAAAGTTAAATAAATAAAACACACACACAACATTATTCAAGTAAAAATAAAGATGATGAACTAAGGAGAACATCACTTTAACAAATGATTATGCAAATCATTTGTTAATATGAATTACCAATTCATCTCGCAACGCCTTGTGGAGATAAGCAGAACGTAATTGGAAGTTAGCATCTAAGAATGCCGGTAGGGTTTCTCTAGCCCTTAAAATTGATTCATGATGGATAACATTACCTTCATGATCCACCGTTCGTTCATATACGCTTGCCAATAATGGATGCAAATTCATATTCCTCAAATTAGTCCTCGTCAAACTCATCTTCCAAAATCATGTTATGAAGAATCATGCAACTTACCATGATAGTACACATGTCTTCTAGTTTGAACAAGTTAGCACCATGACGAAGTATGGCCTATCGAGTTTGAAGGATATCAAAACACTACTCAACGTCCTTACGGTAAGACTTTTGCATCTTGGTAAAGTGTGCCTCCTTGGCATATTTGGGTATGGATATTGCTTTGACAAATGTCTGTCACCTCGGGTATATTCCATCAATAAGGTAATATGGTACAGAGTATGTACTATCATTCACCTTATACGCGACCTCCAGAGCACTTCCGTTAATAACCCTTGCGAACATGTTGGATGCAACGTTAAGGTCGTTTTGAGCTCCTGGGTTACTGAAGAATCCATGCCAAACATGTGTGTCGTAGGATGCCACAGCTTCAAGAATAACAGTAGGGTACCCTTTACGACCTGAGAAAGCTTTGGACCA
Source organism: Fragaria vesca subsp. vesca (assembly GCF_000184155.1). Classification (NCBI taxonomy): domain Eukaryota; kingdom Viridiplantae; phylum Streptophyta; class Magnoliopsida; order Rosales; family Rosaceae; genus Fragaria; species Fragaria vesca. The sequence goes on from NC_020496.1 coordinate 14,857,317, forward strand.
CCCTTTTGGACAATTTTTCCACTTCCAGTGCATGCAATCAATGCTCCCAATCATACTGGGAAAACCAGGTTGTTCCCCTTTGTGTAGGAGCTCGAAGATACCAACCTTCATACAAATACTCAACTTGTGCACAAAATTTCTTAAGGCATTTCAAAGCTGTTGATGCTCCCATCCTGGTGACTTCATCACATTGATCAGCCCATGCACCATATACAAGCATTTGTAACGCACCTGTCATTTTTTGTTCCGAGAGCAATCCTAGCTTTCCGGTGGCATCTGGTTTTTGCTTCCAAAAATCGTCGAAATTGCAAAGGTCCACCATGATGCGATTGAATACTGGTTTTAGCATTCGACAACGCTGACGGAAAACCGTACGTTGTTGTACACTGGACGCTCGACAAAGTAATCCTCCATCATGTTAGCCCCTCTTGATTGCCTATGTGTTTCGACGTTAAGGGCATAACCAGGACATGAACCCGAGTCTGCATCTACATATGGTGATATTGGGCAACCAATGCAGCGGCTTGAGCATTGTTGGACCGAATCTACATAATGTGTAATTTATCTTCTTCATCTCTCGCTCTCAAATAATTTTTTATATGATCCATGAAAAATATGAGAAGTGAAATAGATGATAATATCTGAATCTAGAAGGAGGAGATGAAAATGAGATAAATGTGTGAATGTAGAATGAGTTTGAGGCTTATTTATTGACCTTTTTAAGAGACAAATTGTTATTGTCTACACGTGGCGTGTCGAGATTGATTTGAAATCCTATCTGAAATCGTCTCAATTATTTTTGAAGATAACGATATCTGAAGAGGACACGTGTCTTTCCCACATTTGTCTTTGATATATTATTGGTATTTTTTTAGTTTAATTTCTTTATATATATATATATATATATGTTACATGAGCATCTTGTGTATAAATAAATAATTATTGAATTCAATTATAAAGTAAAAGACAATAATTGTTTATCAATAAAAAAACATTGTTATTAAAAGGTGAATAGTAATTGGTTCTCGGATCGGTCTCGTTGTTGTATCATCGAATCAAGGACCAATGACCGATTTGGATGAATAGTTCATTAGCTCGGGTTGAGGATTGGTCCAACCCACCTAAAATGTGTGCATTTGCTCTTAGGTAGGCAAATCTGATCCCAAGCCACATGAGGTGTCTTAGCATCTTTTCCCCAGAAAAAAGTTCTCATCTCTTTTTCCGGTGCTTTAGAGATCTTAGAATGACACTTGAAGTAGGAAAGAACATGATTAGGAATAGCATAAGCATTGGACTTAAGTAAAATGGCCTTGCCTGCTCTAGAAAGTGTTGAGCTCTTCCAGCCACTAAGTCTTTTAGAAACCTTAATGAGAAGCACTCTAGCATTCTGGGGGTCTTTCCAAAAGACAATATTGTGTATTCTAATTAAGATATCTACCGATGGTAGTTTTATGCTATAAGCCAAGTAAATTTGAAATGTTCGTTTTCAAAGAAGCATGCGTCTTATCAAAAAAGCAGATGGAAAACTTATCTAGATTGATCTGTTGACTCAAGGAGGTAGCGAAATTCCTTAAGATATTATCAATATTACGAGCAGCCGTATTAGACGTCCTGCCAAAAATTAAACAATCATCAGCAAACAAAATATTAGAAATTCTAAACCCTTTTGGCGAAGAAAGAATTCCAACATAATTCTTAGGTTAATCAACAACCATGTTTAAATGTCTAATCAAAGGCTCCATACATAAAATAAAGATGTATGGAGATAAAGGATCTCATTGTCAATCTTAATCCCCGGAGGGGGAAAAGTTACCATAAGGCTAGTAAGCTTGAGCTGGTAGGTTTAAATATTATAAAATTATTCTACCACTTGTTAATTAATGTTTCAAAAAGGGAAAAATGTCATAACGGTACTTCGGACTAACGAGTTCAGATCCTGCACAAACATTGGTACATGACGTCGTTAACTCCGTCATTCAGGTTGTTCCTTGTTAGCTGACAATTTTTTTTTTTTTGATGGACAAATTTCATCCATTCATATGTTAATTAACTTATTTCTTTAAGCATTTTTTTGTTTTCCTAATTCTCCATCTATGGGGTTGAAATTTTCACTACAACGTGTGAACCACTGCCTAATGATACTGCGCATCAATAGAATGACGATTCATGGACTTTTTAAAGACAACTCATTACAAGGGAAAAAACCAATGAAACAACTAAAAATGTGACCTTGTCAAAAATCAGTAGCCTCCAATCAGTAGCCTCCATTGGCTACTACTGTTAACTGCTACGGACCTTGTCAAAACCTTGTTCTTCATGTAGGGATCCCAAACACTAAACATATTCATGAATGAAAAGAAAGAAATTCAATTTCTTTAGCTTTGATTCTCTGTCTGAATTCGAGAATAATCGTTTAGAAGTGGAAGTGATGGGGTTTGGGACTTAAGATGGTGAAATAGAGACAGGTGTTCCACGATCTCATTCCTCCTTAAGGTGTGCCTTCCAATAAGAATGGGAAAATGTTTCAACTTCAAAGCTCACCCCATACTTAAGCATCAAAATGATTCTAGAAACCAACAATGAAAACTACTTAAGCATACACCCTCAACGTTGTAACCAATCTAGGAAATAAAAATAAGAGAACAAAGAACAATTCTCTAACATTATTAGGAGCTCAACCAGAACGAAACCAAGTTGAAACGTAACCTTATTTGCAGAAAAGCAAAAGAAAACCAACTAGGCCATGAGCTATATATGAGCACCCAAGAAGCTGGGCACCCAGGCTTCAGCTTCCCGTTGCCGCCTTCCACCGCCACTGCACCATCACCATCACCATCACCATCGCCATTATCTCGCGATCGGCCCCCCAAGATCTCCGACAACCGAAGCAAAGGTTACCATTCTGCTGCTACAACCAAACAATCTGGCTCCCGGTCTTGTGGAGATTAGAACCCAAAACCTCATGCCTTAAGTTGTCATGAATGAAAACAGACACCTCAAGTATGGTCAAGATTCAAAGCCACGATACAGGAGCCTAAGTCTGCCCTACAGCTATCATAAAATCAAATCTACGGTCCACCCGCCGTCGATCCAAACAGTCGTCCTTCTCACACCCACGATCAACGCCCTGCCAGAATGGAGAGCGTCGCGGTCAGTCAGATAAAGTCTTGCAGGATCAATGAGCCCCGATATAACGCTGCTGCTGCCTACACCGCATCAGGGTTCTCAAAAGAAACTCTAGCAGAAAAACACACCACCATCAATTAGTTATTAACTAATCATTGTGCCTTCATTCTGTTGTCGTCTCTAATTATGAAACATGGAAAGAGAAGGAGGAAAATTAAGGAGTATTTGACGTAGAAAGAGGGAAGAAGATATGAAAGAACGTAGAGAGGTTTAAAAATAGTGAAAAAAATCATAACAGTATGAATGACGAAAGTGCCTTTTAAAAATTGACCGCTAAAGCGCTAACAACTTTTATAACGGAGCTAATGGCTCTATGTACCATTTTTTGGTCTAGATTAGAATTTTAATACCTCTTTAATGTTTTAAACTTTTAAGACACCAAAATTATCAAGAGCAAAAATTCATGTACCTTTGGGACCAATTTCTAGTAACATAAATTAGTTTTACTAAGACTTTGGTTAAGATTTGTTCACTTGAGAATAAAGTTGGCTCATCTTTCGCAATAGTCGAGTTAACTTTCCGTTATGTCACCATTATGTTAAAGCAAATAGAGTAGCCAATAGAACACTTTTTGCTAGTCGGTGTCTAGTTGAGTACATGTTTGTAGAGACTGCTGATATTAGTTCAGGTCTTTGTAATGAGATGTTTAGGCTCAATGTCCCTCTCTTGTATTCGATAGTTTCATTAATCAAGGCTTGAGAGCAGCCGCTTACAAAAAAAAAAAAAATGTTCGAGGTGACGAAAATAGAACTAAATGATGGTTATCGTAGCAGCACCCGTTGGGTTTTAAAGTCAAAAACCAAATGAATGAAATGTTGCAGCGCCAAAATGATGGCGCGAAACGAAAAGTTGGCGCCACTCGGTCCCCGCCAACTCCAGTCCGCCTTGTTTCTTTATAACACGACACCCACACCTTTACCCTTCACACTCTCACACCAATTTTGCTCTGATAGCCGCCGCCATGGTTCTGAAGCTCAAGTTGACCAGTCCAGCCAAGTTCTACGGCAGCAGCCTCCCACGCCCTCGGATCTACACCGACGTCAAGTTCAATGAGGAGCGGGTCGACCCGCCTGTGCCCGTCCTGGATCCGCTTCTCGCCTGGGCCAACGAGGCCCACTGGTCAATGGGCGGCCTCAGCTTCAAGCGCCTCCGCTTCCAGGGCCGGATCGAAGGCAACGTCGGCAAGCTCCGCGCCGAGCGGCACAAGAGGGCTTCTTCAAATTCGCCTCCTCCGGCTCCGGTTGCGACCAAGCGCAGCAGATTCATGGCCTTGATTGATGAAGACGGCGATGAGGAGGCTGTGAGGGGGAAGCGGCTTGCCGTCGAGTTCGACAGGGTGGCTGCGGAGGAGGAGGAGGAGGAGGAGGAGGCCGTGGCTTCAAGGACTCGGAGCCGGAAATTGGAAGTGGAGGATGAGACTGTGATGCAAGAGGTGGCAAAGGATGCAAGTAAGTTGAGTTTGAACAAGAGGAAAAGCAAGGGACCAAGGACATCACCCAGATTGGCAAACCGTCGCTCAAGCCTTGATTTGATCTAGTAATTTATGAGCTCTAAGTGAAAGAAAGAGTGCTATTGTATGTATACATATCTCTTGCCCCTGTTTTAGTTATTTCTGTGTCATTTAATTCAATTCAGTAGTGCTGCTAGGTCACATTGTTCTTCAAACTACTTCCTTTGTTCATTTTCAAGTGATCTTAACGGTTGGTACCACACATTCTCACAGGCACTGCACTGAATGCTGCAGCCAATTGCATTGTGATTTAGAAATGATGCACACCACTAAATCAGTATATGAATGAATGAAGGCAAATCCCAACAAGGAACAGAGTTGTATAAATATATCATCAAAACATTTGAAGTAGTAATCATTACAAGAGAGCTAGTGGTGCTGCTATCTATACCAGAGAACTATCAGTCCCATCAGTGTCCCACCCAATAAACATAGCAGATGGTGGTGGCCAAACAAAAACATAGTACCATGCCAATTGCTTACAAGCAAAGTAAACTACACTCCATAATTTAGCAACCATTTCTGGATGTTGATCTGTTCTTCTATAACAAAAGGCTTGATAACATGGCAATTCTTACACATTCTGTAATTAATCTAATTCCTTCGAGAAGAAACTATATAACGTGTATCATGTGGCAACACCTGCTTCCCTCTAAACACCGCAAACCACAACACATCCTACTTTACCCCCTCCCCCTCAAAAGGAATGAACCTTCAGCTCAAAAATAAGCAGTTCAGTGTTTTTGTAAGCACAGCTCTTTCAAATTTCGCTGTTCTAAAACTGGACCCTGGATTCTAGCCAACCTACATGTATGTTCTATTATCAGCTTATAGGTAGCTGGCCTCTCCCATGGAATAATCCCAAATTCATCATTGAACTTTTCCATTCCTCCAACAATAAACTGCCACGCTAAAGCACCTGCCCCAGCCTGGTGTTTCTTTGCAGATTTGTAAATGATATCATAAATAGTTTTGTAAAATCTATCAAGCTGGTCTGCCAAGCCAAATTCCGTGAACATGACTGGTTTGTTAAGTTCTTTCTCACCATCTTCAATGTGAGAAAGCATCCACTTGGTTACAAATTTCAGGTGGTCCTCCACTTCTAGATCATGAAACCTACCCAAAAAGTGAAAACTAGTTAGATCTATTTCATAAAGTGAAAAAATGAGGGACAGATCTATTTCAAAAAATTATGCAGTACTTCAGGTACAGAGCATGTGTAGTTTAGCCTCAAACTGATCAGATCTAATCAAATAGAGAATATGAGCAATAGCCAACTATTTCATACAAATTACGAATAAAAGAACGTACACACACACACACACACACACATATATATATATATATAGATAATTATATACACTATAAATATATGCATACATAATATACATACATGATGATCCTTTTAACAGCTAATTTACCACTACAACATGGTCGGTACGTGCTGTATCCATACTACATGTATTAAAATTTTGAAATTCTGACAAACAAAAAAGAATCACATATGTTTATATATAGCCTCCAATATCCCTAAATCAGATCCTGTTTTTGAATTGCTGATCAAATCTATATAAAGATGTATATCAATACATTGTGCATCTCAACCATTCACAACTAATCTAACAACTTAGAGAACAGTCTTGGATAAGGTCCTTAACCATATAATCACTCTGCATATACAGTCACAACAGACTCATCAGTGAGCACAAAATCCATACCAACTATCAGATCAAAACCAATAGATATTTATTCAGAGTGATACTATATCGAGATTGCATATCAATCATTTAACACTTCAATCCAAAAGACTCCAATTAGGTTTTGCTTATCTGTGAATACAGGACTCACAAAGAACCTGGACTATCTCAGTCGCTACACTAATTATGGACGATAGAAGCACAGAAATCAAGATGCATCTTAATATATCTCAATGGCTCATAATGCTCTCGCGGCAATGGCAAGCACAATGAATTGAATTCACTGTTGAAGTCCTCTATATCCAAAGGGATAAACAGGCTTCATAAATCATGATGAGGCTTTGCAGCTTGCTACTCTTGGAAAATTTTCTCTAGTAAGCCAATGAAAGCAAGTCTGCCAACTTTATATAACTAATGACTATGTCTAGAGTTGCTAGCAAGAATCCTAAAGATTGCATGTCCGCTAGCCGATCTTAACAGCTGCAATATGATGAGTCTACACTACTTCATCGTATTTAGCGTTTATCACAAATTGCTAACTACAAGCAATTTTTCAGTGGAATATGTGAAGAAATTTTGTTGTTTGATTTCATTATTAATTATTTTCTAAGTAAGAGAGTAGTTCAGTTAGAAGAAAAAGAGGAGTGTGTTATGAATGCTTCAAACTAGACAATCTAACAGTGAGTAAGCTGAGAGTTACTGTCATCTCATTTGTTTCACATTTCTCCATTTGCAACAACCAAGATGTCAACATCTCCTTATTGGATGAGGGACACACGCACACAGCAATGGTCTACTTGGGTTTTGAGTAGTGAGGCTGAGAGTTACTGTCATCTCATTTGCTTCGAATTTATCCCTTTGCAACAAACCAAAGACGTCCTCATCTCCTTATTGGATGAGCACACACGCACAAACACATTATAGTATAGTAATAGAGATACTCAAAGAACTACTATAAGTTTGTAAGCTTTGAGTTCCCTCAAATTGACTTCAGATAGTTGCGTAAGTAACGTTGTAAACTGACTGAAAACACTTACCAATGGTCAGGGTAGATATGAACAGAAGCAAAGTCAATGCTGGGGATCTTGGAGTTGCGAATGAAATCTGATCCAAGTCGGGAAGCCCACCGTTCAGGATTCACAGTTAAGGCTTTGGGGTCCTTAGGACCATAAAATCCTTCCAGGCCCACTGTCAGTAGATGTTTCTTATCAATTAATTTCACAAATGCTGACATTTCTTCTATCCAATCCTGCAACACAGTATGCAACAGAATTATAGAAGCTCCTTGTGGACTCTAAGAAAGAGAGTACATTTTTATAAAGGAAAACAGAAGGCAAGTTAAAGGAACTGTAATATTTGAAGACGTTTTTGACTAAATTTCTGACTAAAGCGAGTTATTAAACATGATAATGATAATTTGCCAAAGAAAAGTGCATTTTGTAAACTAGGCACCCTTCCCAATCACCCAAATAGATTGATCAATCAGCAGAAACTCAAGTAAAATAAGAAAACGCGATAAAAAAAATTAAAGGGGCATATGGTATTCACACCCCCTTTTCCTCTCAATGTACTACACACACTCCCTTTTGTGTGTTAATTAATTTGAAAAGTTAAAGTATTACTGTGTTAAAGGGAGAGTGAACATCAACATCAAAACGGTCTCTTGGCAATTTGAATGCAAAATTACATAAATCTTTGGTGATAATTTTTTAAAAAATAGGGTCAAGAGTTGAGAGCATACTTGGAGAGTATCGCCTGAGGCATCAGTGCTGCAACGGGGTTCATTTATTAACTCCCACCCAAAAATGGTGGGATCATCTCTATATTCAATCCCATTCAGAGTATTCTTCCTCGTTAGGATAGTCTGGGGGAACAAAAAGGAAATGAATTAGAATTGGTAACAAATGAGGCAAAAACGAACCAAAAATCTATAAATAATTTAAATCATTATAGCGGCATAACATTAATTTTCAAACTATTCTTGGTATGCATGTTATTTACAGAAAAGTATCAATTAAAGAAACTAGTGACCTATTCAAGATGCCAGCACAATAAAAGATCATTTCTGTCAAAACAGTCAACCTCTAGAAATCCATACAAGCTACGCACAGCTACCAGAAATCTCTAGTTCATGTATATCACCTGTACCTCATAGATCCAAACTACTATCCTATTAAACTTTAGTCAGTGCTTTCATGCTCATATTTTGCAGTTTGAAACTACATGACACCTGATAGTTGATGGTGTGCACACATTAGATTCTTTCCTTGGATATTGCTAAGAACAGGGGAGATGAAATGATGAAAGTTAGTAAGGCCTAGTAAGAACGTCATGTCAAGTTTTCCCTGTTCTCCTTTTCTTTGTTAAACAACAAAATTGCATTGATTGAAAACAAAATCAACAAAGGAGCGGACAAGACATCCACTGAGAAAAACTCAAGAAACACCCGCTAAACATGCACCAAAGAAGGCATGCACCAAGCGTAAGAGTTTAATCCGTTCCATTCCAAATCTAGTTAAAAGCAATACACAAGCTATTCAGAAGTCAACTCTCAAATTATGTCAAACTCATCCCCCGCACATTCTCAGAACTTTTGTATGTTACTCTCCGTCTAATGGCCAAAACACAGCAGTCACAACATATCCACCAGAACTATCCCCTTCTTTCTTCCTCCAAGATTCGTCCTCTCCACCCTAATACTGCAGCTCAAATTGCATCCCTTAATACCCTTGTGCAAAGACCTAAAGCAACAGAACGGTGCCAAAGCAAATGTTTCTTCATTTGCGGCTTCTTCTTTGCAGGTATTACACCATTGAGGGGGGATACAAGAACCAGGGTGGTTTTCTTTACCAAATCCCAAGTGCATAACCAAAGCTAATAACTTTAGAAGGACTCAGCTTTCAAAATTACAGAATGCAGAAAGAAAAGAAAGAAGGGTTATCCATCAACTGCTTACAGTGAGATTTGTAAAATCCCAAGCACTTCCTTCAATATGCATCATTCTATATAACATTTAAATGGAGATCTAAGGCAACCTTTAACTGTTTCCAATTTTGGGAGGATCAGCAAAAATTAACAAGAGAACAAAAAAGATTGCCAAAGGAGGACAAGGCTGAAAAAGAGATTAACCTCCGCCAAAAATCTATTACCTTGAACCACTGCAGCCTTCAAGTCTAGAACAATGGAACATGTAGCTCTGAAATCAACCAATACGGAAGAAAACAAGACACGACAATGTCTTTCTTGGTTGGACCAACAAGCGATTTCTTTTAAGTCTTTCGTATTTTTTTGGTACGAGTTGCTATTCATCCGTAGATTGGATTCTGGGTTACTCTCTTCTCTTTAGGCTCAGAGTGGTAGGATGGTTTACTCCCACAAAAAAGAGAAGTGGAAGAAGCGGGATAGAGGAATTGGTTGACTAATCAGGCTGACCTGAAGACTGCATTTTCCTATTGATCAATAAGATTCAGAATTTTGATTCATTTTACATTACATAATTTCTCCCCAAACATACAGCAACTATAACCTAGTAGCAACTTGTCTTAGCTGCAAAAGTCGGTTCCACGTACCTTCTTGGTCACTTTACCTATGACAAACCCGAAGTTGAGACTAATAAAACAAATATGTTTTCTTCTTTATTTTCAACAACAATAAGCATCCTATAAAAAAAAAACAAAATTAAAAGTAGTTTTAAACGAAAAAAAAAAAAAAAAAACTAACACTTATGAAGTCTCAAAGTGGCATAAAAATGTAATGCATCGTCTTATCTTTCTGGGACCCAAAACAAAAACGAAAAGAAAAAAAATAAACAAGAAGAAGTACCTTGATGTAACTCTTGAAATAATTGCGAATGGATGGGTCAAAGAAAAATGAATCATTAGATGCACTCAAACCAACACCTTCTTGCCAGGCCCACCTTACATATTGAGACTTCCCACCATAATTTTCCAAGTTATTAACTAAGCAAAGTAGCAATCTGATGCCCTGTTGTCTTGCTTCTACAATAACATGATCCAAAGCCTGCCACCCAATCCAATGGTTATGATGAAGAATGAATATGGAGACGTAAGCACATTAAGAGCATACAAAGTTAACCAAAAGTTACCATAAAATATATTTTCCTAGGCAGTACAGTCCAAATAAATCAGCAGTGTGTGACTAGTTTTCTTTCAGCTGCCGTAGAGTGCTAAATACATGTAGTTCTTATTTTGTTTCTAGCTTCTACACTGTTTTTGTATCCACTTTGAATAGCCTCTATCAACAAGGAACCCAATTATCACTGGTATGCATTAATTTCTACTTAGAACCGTCTGTTTACATTTTTAGATGGATCCATGATTTATTACTCACTTGCAAACTTGAGTGATATAAAATTTATAATATATGCAAAAACCAGACCGCTACTGAACAAAACCGGGTAAATTGAAGCGCACCCAAACAAGTAGAAAGATAAAAGTCAGGAGACAACCACACAGAATGAATGTTCAATGGAACTCTAGTTTAATGGAGCTAATTAGAGAAAAGGATGAACATGTATGCAATATGAATACCTTGAAAACTCGCTCATCGAACTGACCAGGGGAAACCTGAAGAGCATTGTAGTCACCATCATTAAAAGCCCAAGTTCGACAGAGTGTAAGACCCATTTTGGCACCGGCTTGCAGGATTTCTCGGACTCTAGGTCTGGTATACTCATCCACACCGTGATACATTAGCCAATAAGAATTCCATCCATTGATGTAAAATGGTTTACCATCCGAGGTGAACTGAGTCCCATTCCTTTTCACAAAAGCCAACTGATGATCTTCTTCACGAAAATTGCTCCTCAAGTCCCCAAAGGACAAGTAGATGAGAGCCAAACATGAAGCGAATCCGACAATGGGGTAGAACAGACCATTTCCTGCTGCTACCATTTTCTTTGTAGATAATCTAGAGGACCTTAAAATCATAAAATCCCCAAAACTATGAGAGATTGGAAGAAATCAGAGAAAACCCAGATGCAAACAAACATGAATGATTCGAAAAACCCAATCCCAGAAAACACCCAGATCCTTAGGATGCCTCAAAGTCGAAGAATCCAGACCCAACCCTGAAATTGAGGAAGGAATAAAAGGGGAAATGCAAATGTGAGATTAGGAAAATCGAGGTAATAAGTCTATGCGAGAAATGAGGAAGGTAGGAGGGCAAGTAGGGAATAAGACATGTTCAACCTTGAAAACAAGAGTCAACTGGCGGTGGGTGTGTGGTAGAATATTGGTATCAGCTGCCTGCCGGGTGATTAGATCTGAGCACCTGATTACACTGGTTTTCTTGGAGTTTAATATTGGACTCAACACCAGCCATGGGCCATGTGTGTGTGACTGTGTGGATATTTCCTATCACCAATGCCTCAATCTCACCTACTGAATAATGGTGATATCAAGTAAATGCAAATCTCTCCTAATTTCTCAGCTTGGATTCTGCAGTAGCTCTTGGCTTTGAGCGCCTTGAGAGAAAGAAGAGGAAGAGTAAAGTCACTAAAGTGTATCGTATGATCGACCACGGACAAAGGGGTTTTGGCGTTCAGTCGTGAGACTCGGGCAGATGCTTTCTTTATGCGGTCGGTTCTTTTCTTCTTTCTGTTTAACTTCTTCCCCTCTGTTTTCTTCTCTCTCTTTTCTATTAAGAAGAGAAAATTGCATGACCAAAGCCCCATTTGAAAACCAACGACAAAAAAAAAAACCCGACACTTTGCAGCAACTTGAATCCATGAGCTTCAAGATCTTGGCAAGAAAAAAGTGATCATCCAAGGTTGCAATTCTTGTAGTGACCAAATATAGCCACAGAATTCACCACCAAGTTGGCTTCACCCAGAGTATGTTTTAAAAAGATAGATCCAACTTAAAGTCACAGTTTTTTCATATAAGGTATGAGATATTATCATCGGGGAGTACAAATCATTTTTAAAATGTAAATGACATGTTTTTTAAAATCGTAGTTATTTAAATTAATAAATTTAAATATATTTAAAATTTAAAATTATAAAATATATTTAAAATGATGATTATAAGTGATTTTATTCTCTAAAATTCAATACCAAATTGGGTCTTAATAAGTTTAGAATCAACTTCCATTTCTAGTTTTAGAATTTCAAAACTCTAATGACAGACCCATTAAAAGAACTTGATTTTTTGAAGCCAACAACAATAAGTTCACTATACATGGTCTTTATTAATAAATCAACAACAATTGGTTTTATATTTTTAGGAAACAGATAAATTCCATTGATATGCATCATTATGATCAAGCTAGGTCAAGCAAGAACGATCGTTGGATCCTTCGATAGCATTCATTACTACAATCTAAGAAGGAAAATGCAAAGACCAAACTAAAGAAAAAAAATGCAAACCAAAGGAAACTAAAGAGGAATTATTACCTGTACCCGGAACAAGGCTGAGGTGGTGTTCCCAACCAATGAGCCCAAGACATGTGTACTTTTTTTTAACACATCACTCACCTCAGTTAAAATCCGAGAAAACGGTGTTACTAGTCTGCCATTGTAAATAAACCTTCCAGGTTCATATGAAAGCTCAGTTCTGTCCATTCTCCTTACACCCAAGTAGAACAAAGTTCACCCAAGTAGAATAAAGTTCCCACCAACAATTATATATTAATTCGTTCAATCTCATATTTCAAGCTTATGTTTTGGTTTACAGAGATTTGAGAGGAGAGAGAAAGTAGATATGAGTTTCCCTTTCTCCTCCGCCGTTAACTTCCGAGCACCACCGTGACCCACCTACTCACAGGCTTTCGACGAGTCAATTCCTGTCTCTGAGGTCGTCGGCGACGAACGGCGGGTCGGCGTGTTAACGAGGATGCAGAGCGGCAGCGGGGGTTGTTGAGTCGGCCCTTTACGACGTCGTTTTCATGTAGATTAATGATTATCTGCATTTCATCATTTTCGATTACTGAAGCTTGATCTGAATTCTCTGTTCGGAGACGACCTGGATAGACTTTGAGCTAGGTCCTCGTTGAGAGCGAAATACGACATCAAAAACCAACTCACGCCGATATATAGGTACCCAGAATTTTCTCTGGGCACCCAAGCTTTCTTGAGAATTAGAATCAGAACTAAAAAGAGAAGGGGAAGTTGTCTTCTATGTATTGGGATCTAAGATTAATTCCTCACCCACATATAAGAATTGTATATACGAGTCTGATGCCAGAAGCATAACCCCACCTGATTGTTGATCCATGATAATAAAATCAAGATGAATTCTTCTCCTCTTTCGGCAAAAGAAGAAGAAGACCAGCGTTGCATAAGTTTAAAGAATTTTACAGACTGACGCAGTTAACAGACTAACGATCCACGTAAGTCTTATTTATAATACTGTAAACGTGTCTTGGGCTCATTGGCTGGGAACACCACCTCAGCCCTGTTCCGGGTACAGGTAATAATTCATCGAAACTAAAACAAAAACAACTCCTTTATTAACCAATAACGTAATACACATTATCCCAAAGCTTGATTAACATTCTCCAGGCTGACGTAGTTCTTCTTAGCATCATTCCATGAACCAGTGTTGTGCGAATCTTTCATCTTGGACTCGAACTATATATATGGTAGTTTTTTCTTTTTTTCATTTGATGCTCCATGGTTTTATTGTCCAAGCTGCTATCTCCCTCGCTAACTCTACCACATTATTAGCAGTTGTTTGCTGAAAAGTAGTCATCTTATGAAAGCTCATTTGAAGTTCTTGAGAACCTGATCATTGGCTCATCCAAATCAGTAATTGGTGGCACTTCCTCAACTGACTTTAATGAAATCTAGTAGTTCTTCATCATTAGGAACGATCTCTATACTCATTAGCTGCCCTTTTTTTTTTTTCTACAGTTGTGACAAGGAGCATTTGGTGCATCACAAAAGTAACATTGATCCTGACCCTTCTAGCTTTAACCCCAACATCAGTAAGCTTGAGTCTCATATTGTTAGAGCAAGTTCACCTGTTGGATTAGATTAAACACAGTGACCTAGGTCACTCTGGGTTACTATGACTGGGCAGTAATTTTCACTCGTTTGAAATGTGAGATTATTGCCACATGGCAGTGATTGTTTATTGAATTTGAAAAAAAACATTTTTAAGTGTGAGTAATAGTTTTAGAATAATAAATATTAGATACTAGTGTAAGCAAATGGTAGATATTTATTACAAAATAAAATATAAGTGAATTTAAGATGATATAAATAATAAAATTACAATGAAATAACACTATGGCATATTTTTATAATTATATTTTTTATAATTATATTATGGCCAATCGTAATTTATTTTTTATTTCATTTTCTTAATTTTTTTTCATGCTTTTTCAGAATAGGTATTTAAATATATTGGATATTAAATATGATGCTCGATCTCCTAGTCGTTCTCGACCTCTCCCGGCGATGAAGCTCTCCCAATCGTTCTTGACCTCTCCACCTTCATCAGCTCCAGCCGCGTCTCTTCCATCTCCTGGCAATGAAGCTCTCCTGGCGTGTTGTTGTTACTCCGGCAAATCTGTCATCAACTCCGGCCGCCTTTCCTCTATCGCCGCCTCCGTCTCCTCCATCTCCTTCAGCACCGCACTCTCCGTCGTCTTCTTGCTCGCCGCACCGCACTCAGGCAAAAGCGTGAAAAGCACGCTGCTTTTGGTTGGAGGATAATAGTCTGTGTTCTTCACGCGTGAGGCCTCCTTCACGTGGGTTGATTAGAGCAGCTGAAGTCAGCCACGTTTGGCTTTTGGCAGAGGTGGAAAAATTCAATATGGACTGGATTTCTCCTCTAGCCTGGGTTAGATCTCTCCCCAAAGTTCTAGCCTAGGTTGAAATGTGAGAAGACCCATTTCATGGGTGGATTCAAGTTTTTTGGGGCTGGGTTAGATTGCCTATGTGGCATCTAACCTGGGTTGGATTTTAAAGGATGGGTGGACTTGCTCTTACTAGCCTCTTTTGGACATACTTCTATGCCTAATCAGAAGTTTACACCTCCAAATACAAGTGTTCATCCCCTACAGTCATTATATCCAACCATAGCAATTCAAGCGTGACAGGCTAGGATATTGAGATTTTAGGGTACGGTTGCGAGGGACTGAGATTGAGATTGAGATTTTAGGGTTTAGGGTTCTTCAGGGGTGTTGTTTGTGAGACGAGAGAAAGCGAGAGAGAAGTAGAGGGACTTAGATTGAGATTGAGAGTTTGAAGTTTAGGGTTAGAGTCAACATGAATTAAGCTGGGTTAAAGTCCCTATAATTCAAATTTTGAAAAATTAACAGAGTATTAACACTAATGGAGACGTTAACAGAGTTAAATAGAGTTTAATCGGGTTAGTAAGTAAGCTAACTGGGTTAGTGAGTCAGCTAACTGAGTTATTGTCACGTAGGCGAGGTATGGATACCCCAAGACATGCAAGTGGAACCTACAGTAAAACCTCTATAAATGAATAATGTTGGGATATACAAAAGTTATTAATTTAGAGGGGTTTTATAAATGAATATTTATTCCACTGACACTGGGTTTGGGGGTGTGACAATCACATATCATACGACAACCACCTCAGTCCCTGAGAGCCCAGCTAGGAGAGATAACCCAGCTGTGTAACTCTTACTGTTGCCACCTGCTATGCGACCTGATGCCGAATCACACTCTATATTTGCTGGGTTTGTGGTTAGATCCGAGTGTATCCAACAGCAAAGCACCGATCTACTAGGTGCATAGCCTAGCCACACCACTAATCAACACCATCTGCCCCGAAGTCACTACTTGTGCATCCACCACCGTCAACCAAGAGCAAAGCAAAATTGTTCCTCCCCACCCCAATCTATATAGCATCGTCCGGCCGTAATCAAAGCATGACAGCACAATCGGACGGGTGACTTTTCTCTGTTAGGGTTTCTCTTTATCCGTTCTTATATTTTTTATTTTTAATTGCTATGAAAATAATCCGTATTTTTTATATTTATTTTGCATTTTTAAGTGGCGCTACTTACACTTTGTTTTTTTTTTTTTTTTTTTTGTATTTTTGTATTTGTTTTTCATTTGATACTTTGTTATGTAAAATTCTCTTGATAAATATTGACGATCCAAACCGTTATCGAAAAACCTGTACGAGACTTATGAGTTGATAACGTAAGAAAAGGGGTTAGATATTGCAAATATATAATCACATAAATCTAATTTATAATTAAAATAAATAATTATAATTGTAAAATCAAGAACACAAGATGAACATGAAGAACACCAATGTTTCCAACTCGGATGTAGGAGGAGAGGAAAAATTAAAATCGAGTCGTGTGTCTCACACGCTTTTCTTAAGACAAGTTATGCCTCCTCTTTCAGTGCAAAATGTTTGATGTCACTTGTCTCCCAGGATACAACGACTGCTTGTGCTTTTAGAACTGCACTACTACCAAGAACACCCAACGAACTTGTTGTACCTTCTTTCTATCACTAGAAAACTAAAACTAGAGAATGAGAGAGACCTTAAGAGAAGAGAAGATTATTTTAGTTGGTGTGTTTAGAATGAGGGAAGAGGTCACCTATTTATACATGGGGAAACCTTAGAATCACTTGAATGTCATGAATATGAATTCATGAGTTACAACCCTTTCACCTTTGGTGTAGTTAACACCTTGTAATGTTACAACCTTTCATAACACCACAACCATTCCATTTAACATCTTATGATGCTATAGAATCCAAACAACCATGGAAGGTGAAAAGTATAAAACCGTTTCAAGTATTCAACTTTGGGTGACTATTCTCATTCACCCTATAACCCACTTAAATTATCCAATTTAAAATGGTTAAATAAAATAGTGATTTTCACCATTTTTTCCAACAGATAGTGTGGTTGGTTTAAGGAAATCCGGCTCGGTCAGGAACCAGGGTATATGATTAGCCAGATTAACTAGTACTACCAAGTGCTTCAAATTCATGGCTATCTATCAAACTCATGGAAGCAAATCCAAACTTGGAATGTCCTTCCATTGACACAACACATGTCTCTATGAACTCATTTTATCATATTCAGTATCAACCAACCATCTGTACGGGCCAATGTGCCATTGCTTAAAAGTAAAGTGGATGAGAGATTAAAGCCAGTTAGGTTCTCTAGGTTCTTCATCTCTCAGATGAATATCAGCCTAAAAGATAATCCAATAATGAGCACAATTTTAAAAAGGAGATTCAAGGTTGAACAAATAGGAGATATGTAAGAAGGTAAACAAATAAAGAAGAAAAAAATTAACTCAAAAAATGGGCAGAAGCAACAAGAAAGAAAGAAGAATATGAATCAGAAAGAATATAGCGAAGAGTATTTGATTTTAATGATCACATGAATCATCCATCACTCTTGTAATACTTTCATCATCTTCATCAAACCATCGTTAACAAGAACTCAAAATGAGAGAGACTGTGAGAGACTGCAGAGCAGATAGAGACCTCGAACCTCATTCCACTATACAAAAGCTGGAATATTCACTCATCTTCCACTCAAAATATAACTCCCGGGAGATGCACAAAGCTGACAAGACATCAGCAATATGCCATAACCTGCCTTGAACTCCACCTCCTGCTTAAAAGTTCTAACATGTTGGGTTGGTCAGTTTACAAGTCTACTAATCTTATACGGTGGGAAAGAATCAAATACGAAAAAGCACCGACCAAAGAAAAAGCAACTGAAAATTTCAGTATTGAACAGATTATCAAACGCTAGAGAACTTCATGCTAAACCAGATCATCAAAACATTAAATTGGGTAGTATCTAATCAAAATACTTCATAAGCAGCTACTACTTATATTTGTGAGCAGAATTGCTTCCTTGCACAATTGAACTACTATTGCAACTCCTGCTAAAACTAGAAATCACGTGGAAGCATTCATTCACCCTTGCTATGAAAACTATAGGGTACAAAATTGATGGATTGGGGAAGAAGAAAGATACCAGATTACACAAACTAGTGAGAGATGACAAAATAGAATTAAAACAAGTGAACTGTTACAGCAGAGGTCAGAGCTTTACCCTCTCTCAATCCTCACAGGGAGAAAGGGAAACTATACCAAAACCTGAACAAAGCCTTGAAATCTCCTCCACAACCACCAAAATTAGCAAAGATTCAGTCAATGAGGTCTGGAGTAGCATTACTATTCCTCCTGAAAAGGGCAAAATAGCCCAAAACAGCACAAACAGCAGCCACCAAATTGCCCTCCTTCAACAAAATCTTGAACACAATCACCACAATCTCCCTAGTAATCTTCCTGCCTTCGACGACCAAAGCCCTCCTGGGCTTCCCAAAAAAGGCCAAGAGAACCACAATCGCAATCCAAGTCACCAAGGTGGCGGGCACCAACACCGCCAGCGCTGCAAACATGGAGAGCAGCCCGAAAACCGCGCCGAGCAGCACGGAGGCGTAGAGGGCCGGCCACCCAGATGACGACGGCGAAGGCAGGCCTTGTAATTTGTACCACGAGAGTATGGATTTGAGGAAATTCCAAGAGCTAGTTAAGAGGATCGCATAGACCAGCACAAAAATACATACCCAGGTTCTCCTTTTGCTCATGATTCTGAGGAACACCAAGTAATACGAGGGCGGCGGTGCTGCGTCTTGTTCTTCCTCGTTGTTGTCTGCCATATGTGGAACTTAACGAACACCTTGTTGTGTCTCTTAATATCAGTGGGCTGCTCTGGGACTTTGGGTTTTGGTCGGATGATGTTCTTGAATGAGTCAATCTGAGAATAAATTATGGAAAACAAAGTATATATATCATCTGCACCCAAGCAAAGAAAAATGGGAAAGATAATTATCATCACTATTCATCACAATAGGTGAAAAGCACGCACTTGAATGTGTCGCGAGTAAGGCACTCTACTCCACGCGCGTCCCAAATTCAGACATTATTTTCTCTACTAATTTGGAAAAGGGAAATGATTATATATAAAGCACGCCGTTCTTAATTTTTAAATCCCCGGAGAATATTGTGCGTCTGAAGAAAAGCAGCTTTTGCATTTCCGCGGGCAACTCTATATCAATGAGGTTGCCATTGTTGAAAGTAAAATGGAATCATATACTTGGCACCGTCCAACAAGTTTCCCTCTTTCATGATACATTTCTCTTCACCGATCTAGAAGAGCAGGGACGGAGGATAGTGGAACTGTCTCTGGGCTGTAGCCCAGACAGTTTTTCTCCAATTTTCAAATAGACTAGATCATATTATATGAATAAACAGGTATATATACCAATAGCCCATATAAAAAATATTTAAAAGAAGCCAAAACCTACTATATTATACTAAATGAGGATCGGAATATGCCACCTCCACGGTTCCACCTTTTATTTTTTCTAAAAAGAGGCATTGGTTCATATTAAGTTTTCTTCTTCTTCTTTTTTCTTTTTCTTTTTTGTTTTGGGAATGGTCCATATTAAGTTCTAGTCTCCAGCTGTTGCAAAACATAAGGCTCGTCTTCATTTTTTTCTTCGACTATAACATTTTTTGGTTTATGTTATTTTTTTAGTTTTTCAACAAATAGTTTTTCCTTCAATTTTATTCAATTCTCAAAACATGTTATGTGCTATCAATCGATATTGACATTTTGAGGATGTGAATCTGATTATTTTCTGAAATTCAATATCACTTCTACTCTTATAGATTGATCTTCTTAATATCAGCTGTTAAGAAGCCAAAAATATTTTCTTAATGCAAATACAAGCATTATAAATTTATAATTTTCATACATTTTATTAAAGAAAATTTAGCCCAGGTGATTTTGGAATCCTGGCTCCGTCCCTGTAGAAGAGTAAAAACTAAGTCGCATGGAATTAGATACAAATACGTACAAACGAAGTGTTTATAATTCAGAAGCGTTTTTTTTGTTCATATTTAAAAACGGGTACGTTTCGAAATGTCTGATCAAAATAATATATTAATTTATTTTTTATTAATAAAGCCAAATGTTTGTCTGAATGGTTAAATTTGTTAAGTATCTGCATATTTGTTTGTGTTGATCAAAGTTGGTTTGGCGGTTTCCAATGAGCTTTGCAGTTTCAGATGATTATGTGCTTATCAAATGTTGATTGCATTTGCATGTGTCTGTGTTAACTCTAGTAGATCATGTTTTGAAAAGAGAATTTAACACTCATCTTGTGTTAACAAACAAGTGATCGAAGTAATTATTAATGTTTTTCTACCCCAGTTTGCTTAGTTATTTCTTTAATAATCTCATTATATCTTACTAATTTGTATTTAGGTACAAATGAGTAAAGAACGTCAAGAATGAGTTAAGGAGCGTGAAATAAGGCAAGGATGCAGAGAGATGAAGAAAAATAGCTTTAGGAGAAGCTATCGCGCCATTATCACCATTTATGGGCTAGGGAAAATTTTGGTTGTACTTGAAGTTTGGCCAACTAAGAATTTCTATGCCTCAAATTCTAAAATATAAACATTGGTACATCACATCGCAATTTCGACTAAACATACATATACAACATCATTAATGATGTTAAATTGTGTGACATATGTCATATTTTAAGGGGTAAAACAGTCTCTTTCTCCCCCTCACTTCACTTATTTTTAATTTTTTTGTTCAGACCCTCCTCACTTCACTTCACTTCACTTAGTTTACTTCTTTGATTTTTCTTCTTACAACCCAAGCCCTCTACTGATCATCAACATTGTCGTCCTAGACACCTTGATTGCCAGAGCAATGGAGGAGTAGAGGATCTGAATTAAGGCGAGAGGGAGCAAGACGTAGAAGTCCTCTCAGGTTTGAATCAGATCGAACTGGAAAAAGACCAGATCGTTCAGTGGCGGAGGACGTTGAGGTCACCGTCGGTGAAATAAGGAACGACTTGGGCCAAATACTCGTCGTAGGACCTGAGGAGACACAGCCAAAATGAGTGCAGATTGTGGACTACCTGTAATCGGTGGTGAGGATGAAGGTAGGATTAGATTTAGGGCTTTTGTAGGATTAAAATTAGGATTGGTTTTATGGGTATGAGTTTGGAAGGTCTTGTGCAGTGATGATCGCAATCATAGAAGAGGGAATTACCAAAATAATCTTTGACAATAAATAATGACATAAAGTTTAACGGTGTTATTGACGTCGGGTACAAATTAATACTGAGTCGGGTATGTATTGGAACTTGATTTACAGAAATTCATAGTGGGTCTAATTTCATGTATTTTTCTTGAAATTTTCAGGCTACAAATATCTAAGTAGTGTAGTCTGGGCCAAGAGTTGAAGATTTTATAATCCATACATGGGCCTAGACTCATGAGTTGGAACCCTAACCTAAGAGAAGCTATCTTTACCGTTCAAAGAGGGAGAGAAGGGAGTGACGGCCAACCAACAATTAAGGATAATAATCATTCTCCAAGTCAAATAAAGAAAGGAGATTGTGTTAAAGACAAATCCACGATAAATCAGAATCTAAGCCATCTATGGATGGAATGCTACAAATGTCTCATGAGGCAGTGGTTTGCATCCTGGTTAACGTCTTCCGAGGCAGCGACTTTATCGTCCAGGCAGCGGGTCTGCTTCTTTTGGGAGAGAGAGAGAGAGAGAGAGAGAGAGAGAGAGAGAGAGAGAGAGAGAGAGAGAGAGAGAGAGANAG
>NC_020496.1:14879353-14881302 GCF_000184155.1 Fragaria vesca subsp. vesca
AAAACTACTACACCTAGACCTACACATCTAGCATCCCTATCACATGCCCCATCAAAGAAAAGTGTAACCTCTTGATTATGCCTATTATTATCCCTCTCACCTCCCTCTGCATTATGATCAGTTGTATTGGCGTGAGTCATACCATATAATATTAGGATTGTAAATATTCTGTTATTATTAGGAATATCCTGTCATAGTTAGTTTCCTAATAGGTTTTGATATCTCTTGTATATATACTCCGTTCTTGGAGAATGTTAATATATCGAAACGTTCATATTCTCTTGATACCGTTTGACTTGGTATCAGAGCCGAGATCCTCTCGGACTTGGTTTATTATTTCCGCTGCAAACTCAGGGTTCTTTTGATTTGGTTATTTGGTTGAATTGGTTCCTTTTAGTCGATTCTTGCTTGTTGGAGTTCTTGATCATTGAGGTTCTTTTGGTTTTTGGGAGTATCTTTTGGGGATCTTTTGTTGCTGAAGTTATAATATTACTGGGGTTTCATTCTTTCTCATTGCTCGTCAAGTTATTTTGTGAGAAGAATTTGTTTACTTTATTTTGGTGGTTGTGATCATCCAAGGACGTCAAAAGTTGAAGAAGACTTTGTTAATTGCTTCAAGTGCTTGTGATCATTCAAGCACGTCAAGGATCTGGGTCAATTTTACTTGTTCTGAAAGTTTGTTATTTGGTTGGTGATCTGAATAGTAAGAAAAAAAGGAGGAAGAAGAAGAAGAAGAAAAAAAAATGGTGGAATTGAAAGTAATCGAAGGGGAGAAGGAAGCTTCTCAAAACTTGTCTTTCTATGGCGCTGAAGGAGAAAAAAATTTAAAGGGTAATGTTTCCTTGACTAAGGAAACTCGAGGTAAATTTGGTGTTGCTTTTCATGTTGCTAACTTTACTGGTGGTGACACTTGGATAATTGATTCTGGGGCGTCAGATCATATGACCTATGATAAATCCTTCTTTGTGTTCATGTCATCTTCGTCTATATCTCATGTCTCAAATGCAAATGGTGCATCTTTTCCAGTTTTAGGTATTGGGTCTGTTCAGGTTACACCATCCATTATATTGCATGATGTACTTTATGTACCCTCATTATCTCGCCATCTTCTGTTTGTCTCCCAATTGAGTTCACAAAATAAGTGTTCTGTAACCTTTTACCCAATGTATACTGTGTTTCAGATTTTGTGTTCCAGGGTGATCATTGGCAAGGGAGACTTGAGGGGGAGACTATTTCACCTGGATTGCATGTACACTGAGTCGGCACAAGCACCGAAGCAACCTTTGGCCCTGACATTGAATTCTGATCGATTAAGTGAACTATGGTTGTGGCATAGACGGTTGGGCCACCCATCTTTTGGAGTTATTAAGAAGTCCATGCCCTCATTGTTTCTGGGAATTAGTGAGTCTACATTGCACTGCGAAACTTGTAGGGCTGGCATTGGTAGGTATACCAACTATATTTTGCAATAACATGTACCAACCAACTTAAAATTGGTAGGCAAAATCTTGTACCAAAACCAACCGTCAAAGTTGGTATACCAACTTAGTTGGTACGGTTGGTACTCAGTTGGTACGGTTGGTATTGGGCCTCTACCAAGTTTAAATCGAGGCCCAATAAACTGAAAGGCCCAGCTCATTTAAATCCTGTTTTTGGGCATATACCAAACTTCTATCAATTATCAAACTATTCAAAATTCAAACACATTCAAAGTTTCACACATCATATAATTTCAAATGCATAAACAAGCAAGATCAAAAGTTCAAAAGTTCAAATGCAACAAGCCAACAACGTCCAAAGTCTAATTGCTATGAGTAAGAGAAGAGAAGTTTTCAGAAAGTAAGATAGATCATGCTAACCAAAAAGACATCATACATATAAACTTCTCTTCTCTTACTCATAACAATTAGATAGATCATTGCAGATTTGCAGTATTGCAGAAAGTAAGT
>NC_020496.1:14881566-14883107 GCF_000184155.1 Fragaria vesca subsp. vesca
TCTATCTCCTCATTCAACCCTACCCTCTTCTTCTTCTCTCTCATTCTCTCTAACTTGAACAGAAATCAACATTGCTACCCAATTCACTCCTACTCTCTAACTATCAAAAGGTCCATTCTTTCTTACAAGCTATCGGCATTTCATAATCTACCTTCTATTCATCCAACAGATGAAATCATAACTCTAAAGCCAATGCAGAATAATCAAAACAAGCACATAAGTGAAACACAACAAATCATATCTCAAAGCCAAATCACCATCAAAATGTTCACAGAGCATATAACACAATCAACACATAGATTGATAGATAACAATCATAACACATAGATTGATCATTGATAGATACACATAGATAATAGATTGATAGATACATACGGAGATTCGAGGCTTGGTGCTGCGAAGTCGACGGCGAGTTGAGGCGCTGGCCTTCGTCGGAGAGTCTAGGCACTGCCCAACGCTGCCCTTTGTCGGAGAGTCGAGGCGCTGCCCAGCGCTGCCCTTCGTCAGAGATTCGAGGAGCTGCCCAGCGCTGCCCTTCGTCGGAGAGTCAAGGCGCTGCCCTTAGCGCTGCCGAGTCGATGTGGCCGAGGTGCTGCTGAGTTGACGACAAGAGAGGCGAGGTGGCTAGAAGGTGAGTCGAGGTGGCGGAGCCGTGGGGTGTTGCGAAGCAAAGAGATGAGGCGAGAGGGGCGAGCGTGAGAGGTGACTCAGGTGAGTTACTGAGAATAGATCCACAGTCCACAGAGATCAACGGCTTAGATTAATAAGTTTAATTATTATTTTTTTTAATATAACTCGGTTGGTACATGGTATACTGTATTTTGGGAAAATCTGTACCATGTACCAACCGACTTCTAAAACTTGGTACGGTAGTACTGTACCGACAACTCAGTTACCAACTACTTGGCATACCAATTTGTTTGGTACGGTTGGTACATGGTTGGTTGGTATCGTCAGGGTCCAAATTGCCACCCCTAGAAACTTGTGCTTTGGCTAAAAGTCATAGGTCTAGTTATCCTTTGGCTTTTCATTCGAGTACTATGCCTTTCGAATTAATTCATTCGGATTTATGGGGTCCTTCCAAAAATTCCACTCTTTCTGGAATGCGTTACTTTGTGTTATTCATTGACGATTTTACTCGTTTGTCTTGGGTGGTGTTGCTTAAGTCCAAAGATGCTGTTTTTTTCTGTCTTCACTGTCACATCCCGACCCTTATATTTTTACCTTATTTACTAGCGTGATGATAATAAGAATTTTACCGTCTCGATCATTGAGTAAATAGTTTAATTGGTCCCTAGAGGGGTTTCGGGGACGATTATGTGCGGAGGATTATTCGTATGAGGAAAATACGACGACGGTAAAAATAGTAAATTTTAGCTAGTAAAAGGTAATTTTTTTATTCGGGTATTATTTTTCGGGGTGTTGAATTTTGGAATTTTGGGTTAAAAGGGGTGTTGGGTCGGCTGGGCCGAGCCCAACCCATTTCTTCTTCTTTCTCTTCTCCCTCTCTCCCGATTCTCTCTCCTCCCACCCGATTTTCT
>NC_020496.1:14883611-14897066 GCF_000184155.1 Fragaria vesca subsp. vesca
TTTAGTAGCTCTGAATACTTTAGAATTTTGTATATTATGTGGTATTCAGAAGCGTTAAATTAAGAGTGTAATATGAAATTTTCGAGTTAGGGTTGTCCATCTGCAAGGGAGATTTTCTTAATCTTTTCAGTAAATTTTCCTTGGAGGTGGTCCCCGCACGACTTACTCTGGGTTTCAGGGTGAAATTCGGGATGGGTCGTGTCATTCACAGCCTTCCATAATCTTATTCGTACTCAGTATAATGCATGTGTTAAAATATTTCGTTCAGATAATGGAGGTGAGTTTGTCCATCGTTCTTTCAATGAGTATTTCCAGAACCATGGCATCATAGATCAAACTTCGTGTCCACAAACACTTGAACAAAATGGGGTGTCAGAACGGAAAAATCGTCATCTCTTGGACATGGCACGGTCTCTCCTCCTAAGTGCTAACATGCCTAAGTACCTTTGGGGAGGAGCCGTGTTATGTGCGTCTCATCTAATTAATCGTCTCCCGTCAGCCCCTCTTCAAGGTCGTATTCCTTTTCATGTCTTGTCTCAATATGTCCCTATTCCGTCATCAAATACTCTTCTTGCTCGTGTCTTTGGTTGTGTTGCTTATGTTCATTTGTATAAGAATTAAAGGTCAAAATTGGATGCTAGAGGCCTTAAGTGTGTGTTTGTGAGATATGGTTCTCATCAGAAAGGCTACAAGTGTTATCATCCACCATCCCAAAGATTTTATGTCACCATGGATGTTACCTTCAATGAAGATGCATGTTATTTTTTGTCTCCTGTAACTCCTCGTAAGGGGGAGAAGTCATGTTTTTATGAAGATTTGTTTAGTGAGCTAATTGGGAGTCAAAGTGTTGAAGAGTCCATAAAAGGAAAAAAAAAAGAAAGATGGAGTGAACCAGTTTTACAAGAAAGTAAAAAAGGAGGCAGTAAGCAAGATTTGCATGACTTGTCGTCGTCCTCTGTTGACGTCGGTCACGCTGCTAATTCGCTGACTGACCGACTTGCCAACTAGCTCGACTGACTTGCCAATCCACTGCCCAACGTGCTCGGCGACCCACCTCCCAGCGATCTCGCCGGCAGACCAGCCAAGCTCACCAACTGACCGATCGGTCACTACAGAGTCATCAAACTTCCAGGGACATCCAAATTCGCTGATCGTAGCAGAGTTTCCTAGCCAGGCAGTTTGGAGCGCAGCACGACCCAGTTTGTCATATTCCGGCGAACCGAATCGGTTTACTGAAAGCAGTAGCATGGCCGACGCCGGCTCCGGCGTTCTGGGCAGTAAGGAGACTGAGTCTCCAAGTGATAGCTTGACCGAGAATTTGATCAGTACACCCATTGATGTTTTGGGGGGTAGTAATCCTACAGACTCGGTTTCACATGCAACCAGTCAATCCGTGTTAGTTGACAATCAAGCTCAATCTAGTTCGTCGGCAAGGGAGCAAATTACTGATGGAAATCCTCATGTGAACAGTACCCATGTCTCTCCCTCTCTTGCACAGGTCTCTCAAGCTCATGAATCACCCGAGGTATTTTCTAATTCTTCTTCTGTGTCTACTAATGTGCCTACCAAACAATTGCCTAACCGTGTCACTCGTGGTCAGTCTCCAAAATATTATGAACCTACTCTAAGTGCAAAAGCTCGGTACCCTATTGCTAATTATGTGTCAACCCATAGGCTGTCTAAACCATATGTTGCGTTTGTGAATCAATTATCTAGTGTGTCTCTCCCTAGTAAAGTGCAGGATGTAATGCGGGAAGATGGATGCAGGAAATGAAAGCTGAGATGGATGCTCTTGAGAAGAATTGTACGTGGGAGTTAGTGCCATTACCACCCGGGAAGAGCTGGTTAGTTGTCGGTGGGTGTATACTGTGAAACATAATTCTGATGGTTCGGTGGACAGGTACAAGGCGAGGTTAGTAGCGAAAGGCTACACTCAGAAGTATGGGGTGGTTTATGATGAGACATTTGCACCAGTGGCCAAAATTAACACAATTTGAGTACTTCTTTCGTTAGCCGCTAACCTTGATTGGCCTTTGCAGCAATTTGATGTTAAGAATGCATTCTTGCATGGTGATCTGCATGAAGAAGTTTATATGGATTTGCCTCCTGGATATCGTACTTCTACTAGAGAGCAGGTGGTGTGCAAGTTGAAGAAGTCTCTTTACGGTTTGAAACAGTCTCTTAGAGCATGGTTTAGCCGGTTCACCAAGTTCATGAAGGAAATTGGATACCGGCAGAGCAATTTAGATCACACCTTGTTTCTTAAACATAGGTGTGGTAACAAGGTGTGGTAAAGTGACTGCCTTAATTATTTATGTTGATGACATGATTGTGACAGGTGATGACATTGAGGAGATTCAAAGGTTACAAGGTCAGTTATCTTCTGAATTTGAGATGAAAGATTTGGGTAATTTGAAATATTTCTTAGGAATAATTGAAGTTGCTCGTGGGAAAGATTATATTGTCTTCAGTCAAAGGAAGTATGTATTGGATTTGCTGGCATAAACAGGTATGCTTGATTGTAAACTTGTTGATACTCCTATTGAGCAGAATCATCGGTTAGCAGAGTATTTGGATCAAGTGCCTACAAATAAAGCGAGATACCAGAAGTTAGTTGGCCGGTTGATTTATTTGTCTCACAGCAGAGCTTATGCAGTTAGTGTGGTGAGTTAGTTTATGCATAATCCTAGTGAGGCTCATATGGAAGCTGTATTTCGTATTTTGAAGTATTTGAGGTCTGCTCCAGGGAAGGGATTAATCTTTTCAAAACACAGGCACTTGGATGTTTCTGGGTACACAGACGCAGACTGGGCATGTAATATTACAGATCGCAGGTCTACTTCGGGCTACTTCACTTTCGTTGGTGGTAATTTGGTTACTTGGAAAAGTAAGAAGCAAAATGTGGTAGCTCGTTATAGTGCTGAAGCAGAATATAGAGGAATGGCTCGAGGACTTTATGAGATGTTGTGGTTGAGACACTTGTTGAAAGATTTGGAATTTCGGCAGAAGAAGACTATGCCACTTTATTGTGATAATAAGACTGCTATTGAAATTGCTCACAATCCTGTTCAACATGATCGCACAAAGCACGTGGAGGTAGATCGACATTTCATTAAAGAGAAGTTGGATGGTCAGATTATTTTCTTTCCTTTTGTCCCTACGGAGGAACAATTGGCTGCTATTCTTACGAAAGCTCTCTCAAGTAAAGCTTTTCATGACTCTCTTGACAAGTTAGGCATTGGTGATTTGTATGCGCCAACTTGAGGGGGAGTGTTGGCCTGAGTCATACCATCTAATATTAGGATTGTGAATATTCTGTTAGTATTAGGAATGTTAGTATTAGGAATATCCTGTCATAGTTAGTTTCCTAATAGGTTTTGATATCTCTTGTATATATACTCCGTTCTTGGAGAATGTTAATATATCGAAACATTCATATTCTCTTGATACCGTTTGACTGTTGTCATACAAGCTAGACTTCCATCAAAGGTTACCTTTTATACACGCGGTGCAAGTACAACGACTTCACTATGCCAAGCAATACATCGCTCATAAAGGATGTGAGGCCCCAGCCTTTTTTTTCCATGAATTTTCTCATTCCGATCTTTCCACTCTCACATCAAGGCAAACAACTCGATCTGTCTGTTGCTTCCTTCTTTGGCTACTAACCCCAACAAATCAAAAAAACATTGCACTCTTCATGTCTTATGAAAGCCATACAACTAGCTGAGTTTCCAGATTTTTCTTACCACTGGGCACATCCATAGACTATGCTCTACAGTCTCCTCTGAATAACCACATCTATTACGACATTGATGAGGAGTGATCTTGAGTTTAAACTAACGCTCAGCACACGACAAGAAATCTTTTCCTTTAGTTTTGTTGGAATGGTCAATAAAAATCTTTTTCAGTTGGAGTGGGCACTGACTCTCTTTGTTTTTGTTCAAAAAGTTATTAGCCAAAAAAAAAAAATTTGGCCTCTAGAATTTGATGCATGAGGTTGTGACATCTTAGGCCTCACCTCAAGTCGGGGTCTGTGTGAAGATAATAGAGCGCCCTATCTTCTTCTAGTTCAATGAGCAAGTTTCTCCTCTCCTAAGTGGTGCCAAAAATGTGGGTCATTTAGCGTCTCTAACAGTTGCTAGACAAAGCTTGTATGGATCATTTCCTCAAATTTCTTATCAGTCTCAAGAAATCTCGAGTTGAATGTGCTTCAAAACTTGCGATCAACTTCATTTTTTTTAAAGAAAATATTTCATTAATAAAACTCAGGCCAAAATGGCAACACAACACTATTACATTAGACATATTGCTCACTTATTTGTGAGCTTAGCAGATGATTAAATTAGATAAAAAATAAGATACTAGGGAAAACATAAAAATGAAGCCAAGGTGCTCAATTGCGGTACGCCAAGCTTTATGTAACCCTCTAGTTGCAGCTAGCCCGCACAGTCTGCGAGCTCAAATACAGAGATCTAACTTAAACCATTTTCCATTTATAATCAGGCCCAACAGCCAAACTCCAAATCATACCTTGTTTAAGCTTGAGTTCAGATACATGCAAAAACAAACAAACCCATTTCCAAACCCTACCTAATTCATGTTGCCCACCTTTGCCTGCATCGCCATCCTTGACGGCGACCAAAACTGGATCAGCCACCAACACTTTTGACTAGTCTGCCGGAGTCATCATCAGTCTTTGTCTAGTGGGTGCACAATGTGTTCCTCTTCCGGTAGATACCAAATTGTTTGTTGTCTTCTTTAGAAATACCAATGGCCATAAAGCCACTGTTTTGCAGCTATTCTCGAATTCGACCACGGTCTGAAACCTTGCCTCCGCTAGCACTACCCAACCTTCTGTCAACTCAATTGCTGTAGCCAAACGCCACCACAACTGAGGTTCTTGAGTCCTCTTGAGTGAGATCCGATCAGAATTGGTATGGAGGACTTTTGGATGAATCGTCCCTGGAAGACATTCACCATTGATTGTTGAAGTAAGCCATCGAGAGGTAAAGGACAAGCCACTGCTTAGTTGTGACGACGCGCGTCCTTGATGAAAATCTAGGCCGCGACTGCTGGCTGGGATTAGTGAAGGGTTGAAACCCTAGAGCGAGAAAACGGTGGAGCATTTTTTGGTTTTTCTTTTTTCGATTACAAAAGAAACAAACAAAAGCTAAAGAGCAAAACCTCTCTGTAGTCCCTTCCCAGCTGATCCAAATGGAACGCTGGGGACACTGACAAGGGAAGAAAGGCAGTGAAACCAGACTAAAGGAGAAGAGGAATGACCAAGAAAAGCTAAGCGATATGCTACAAAATTCACATTCCAATGGACATGCCGAAATATGCAACACTGGAACAAAGATGCTAGCCAACCAATAGCTTGAACAATAGACTTTATTGATACATGACGAGATTTTGGCATATTTCAACAAAGAATTCTGAAAAGGAATAAACGTCGTCACATTAAGAAGAATGATTTGAATATCGATTATTGGTATTCAAATAGGCTTCTTAATGATAAAATCATAAATTACTCTTTTGGATATATCGGGATTCTCGAGCAAAATCTTAGTTGAGATTCCAAATACATATTTGGAATAATATTCTTTAGTATCTAGGATTTCATATCTTATTTTTATTTGGTTTCCTAGTTGTAGTCTATTCTAGATTATGTTTTCTGATTGTAGCAAGCTTATGTTATGTGCTCTATATAAAGCACCTCCTAGATTGTAATCGTAGGTGATTGATATTAATAAACTTAGAGTTTTCTTATATTTATTGGTGGATTCCAAAACATCTTGTGGATTCGAGAAACCCTAGTTTTGGGGATTCAAGGCTGCGTGTTGGTGGATTCCAACGTATTTGCTAGTGGATTCTAGCTTATCTCATATGGCTTCTGATGCTTGTCGGAGCTTCTTACTATCGTGATTACGCTTCCGTATCATTTATACTCCAAGGGATGGAAGCTTTACCAACAAGACAATCAATGAGGATTTTGGAGTCACCTTCAACAAAACCTTTGGAATCAATTGCAAATAGGCTGTATGAAGACCTTCACGTAAAGCAGTAGCTTCAGCTATCAGGACACTAGTATTGCCAAAATGATCTCACAAAACAAATCCAATAGAAGCTTGATGGTGAACTATTGAAGCATCAAAATTCACTTTTATAAACTCAGGATCTGGAGGATGCCATTTGATATTAGAATGCATAAGAGTACTAGAGGGTGTTCGGCGAGGGTTATGATTAACAAATGTATAATTATTGCCAAAAGTAGTAGTATGATAGTAACATTGGGTTTGCATTAGCTACAACATTCTGAAAAATAAGTCGGTTGCAGACATTCCAGATAGACCAAGTAACCATAATAGCATGTTGAAGCATACTTTTATCAACAAGCTGAATTAAGGACTTCAACCAATCCAAGAACGATTGTGACCAATTTAAAGGCAAACAAAAAGAAGAATAGGACCATACCGGTTGAGCAAAATGACAATGCATAAAAAGATGATCAACTATCTCAGATTGATTAGTACAAAAGGAGCAAGCATTAGGGATATTAGGGTTATAAACCGATAAAGTATCTAGTTTTAAGTCGATTACGAAATAAAAGCCACACAAAAATTTTAACTTTGGGAGGTATTTTTAATTGCCATAATTTGGCTAAAAAGTCTGCATTCAAATGTTTGGGCTTATTATTTAATTGTATCCAAGAAGCAGAACTAATAGAAAACAAACTTGAACTTCAAGGTCCCCAAATAAATTGATCTGGACGAGGATATAAAGGAAGACCAAGTGTTAGAATCTTAACAACAATATCATGAGACAACGCATTTTCTAATGCTTGAACATTCCATATAGAATTTAGTAATAAAAAGGTTAACAATATTATTCCAGTCAATTAAATGTCTCTGATCTTTAAGAATAATAATGTATAAAGGAAAGGGAAGTACCCAATTATACTGCTAGAAGAGGATTGTTTGACCGTCACAAACAATCCAGCGAATGCCTTCAAGTAAGATATCACGAGAGTCTAAAATGCATTTCCAAGCAATAGAATGAGAAGTGTTTTTGCGAGCAACAAGAAAAGAATCATTTTAAAGATATTTTTTGGTAACAAGTTGAACCCACCAATTATCTGGTTGGATTAAAATCTTCCATCCCAATTTAGCAATAGCATCTCTATTTTTCTTTTTTTTGATTAAATAGAGAACTATATTAATAAGAGCAACTAGCCCAGATTAATACAAACAGGCCCGCAAGGGAAGCCCACGAAGGGGTACAAACATAATGTAAAACAAATAGTCCAAACAAGATGACGTGCTCGTTACCGGGCGTGCGACAATTAAGAACCCTTTTTGACAATCGTAGTATAAGACAAATAAAGTTCGATCAATCCGGGGACTAAGGGTGCTCATGTAACAATGGTCATGAGAAAAGTCAGTGGGTATCAATACAAATATTTACAAGTATTTATTTACAAATATACATATGGTACAATAGATAAAAGGGGGGTTTTGAAGGTTTGTTCTATGTTCCTACTAAAACAGAAAATAAAAGCTAAACTAATATATACAAGTGATCGACAACTTCACACAAAACAAGAAACGAAAACACTCAAGAACATGTAACAAATTATGCAAGACATTCGGTACAGCAGTTTCTACACATCCTAGACTTTATTTCAATTCCGACTCTAATTTAGAGCCCTTCGCGGTTACTCCAATCGTTAAGACTTCACAAGTATTTAGAATCAACTTCCCGTGTAATCCTAAATTGTATGTTAACTCATTTAAAGACACTTCGCGTAGAAATTAAACAAGAGAACACATAAGCATAGTAAGCCGAATCAGAAACATGCACAAGGTATGGCGTCACTCATCCTATTAACATGCAAGTTTTCAGAATTATAATTAACCACTTTTGAGCAACAAAGACCTAGACAACTTCGCGTATGACTAAATCATATATCACTTTGGTAGATGAAATCACAACCCACATATCAACCATGGCCTTAGGCTGTATGCAACCATTGATTTTGCCTACTCAATTCAGAAAACTAATCGAATACAATCAAGAACATATTGAAACATGCTGCCCTAAATCTTGCACAGAAAATATCACATGAACAAGTTTGTAACAATCGTCATACATAAGTTATAAATATCAGAAAATCTAAACATGTTACAAAACCAAATCGGCAACCATAAAAACAAACGATCTTCATAGACAAAGTGTCGTAAAATTATAGAAACATAAACAGCCATGAGAAGAATGGATAGCACTTTGTAGAAACCTTGAATGGTTGCTGCAAAGGCGGTGGAATTGGTGATGGAATTATACACAACAAAAAGGGAGATGGTGGTGGTTCGGCTAATCTAGTTTCTGTATAGGGTTTATGGTGAGGAATTGGTAGAGTTCCGGCTTGTGTTTGTATGGAAGAAGTGATGCCCATTTATGAAGCAAAGCAGCCTTTATATAGTGTCCATAAATTGCTCTTGGCCCTTAATTCAATCTTGATCCAACGGTCCTCCTCGATTGCACAAAGTCGGATATTTATCTCCACTGATATTTTCCTTATCTTCAAAGATATTTATCTTATCTCTAAAGATATTTCTAGACATGTGCAATAATACTTTGAATGTAGCTTGAATCATGTCCGGATACATTGCTTAGCCTCCAAGAGTCTTCATAGTAAGGATTACTTGTTCAAATTGAACTTCTCTTTTTAGCTCCACAAGTTTGACTTTTCTCCTCTTTTTTAGAGTTGGAATCCAAATTTGCTTCTTCTTCCCTCCTTGGACTTGGGCCTCTTTTGGGCTTTCTACATTTTTCTCTTAAATCCACGATTTAGCTGTCTTTTCTCGATTTATGCTCTTATTGTCTCTACAAACACAAAACATGTCAGAAATGATGTTAATAAAGAAATAACTTAGCCAAATAAGGTAAGAAAACATATTAAGAACATGGCATATTATGCTTCTATCACAAGAAGACCAACAAACATAAACCTAAACTAGGGCCCAACCCTAATAACACAAAGATATAACCATTAATCAACACTGTTGGAAAAGCAGCCGCCTGTCGGGGGGATTTGCAGTGGATCCATCGCCGTCCTTTTTCCTTTGCTTGCTGCCATGAAGTTGCGGACCTTCGCACCGGCACCCATGGTGGAATCTCGAGGGATGTCCCCACTCATTTGTCTTTGAGAAAGACAAGGTCGTTCTAGCGTCCAAAACACCGTTCAGAGCCGGTTCCGGGGACGTTTTCCTAGCGGCAACGGAGGGGTGGAGCTTACTACAATTAGCAGAGGAGAGAGGAAGGTTTTGGAGATTGAGATGAGATGGGTTGAAGAGAAGAGATGGGAGGAAGCCTGAAATGGGGACTTTGGCAGCCATGGATGGAGATATTTTGTGCACGGGGAGGGAAACAAACCGTAGAAACATACCGCAAAAACAAAATGTGGGCACTGGAACTAGAAGCCCGAACAAGGTCACACTCCCCCGACCCTCAAGCCGAAGATCTAGATTCGGAAGGACCTAGACCAGAGCAGGAGAGAAGGGAGAGTACAGGGATCAAATATACTTTCTCTCTCTAGTTTTTAGAGAGAAGACAGAGCACGAGAGGAAAAAGGCACCCAGCAATAGCTGCTCTATTAAATATATTAGTTGGCCTAATACCAAACCCTCCATGGGTTTTGGGAAGAGCTGCTTGATTCCAAGCCACTTTAGCAGGGGAATTGCCCCAAAAGAAATGTTTGCATTCTTTATCAAAATGATCAAAGTACTTGGGCATTTAAAACAAGAAAGAATGTGATTAGGCATACTTGAAATATTTGATTTAATGAGAGTAAGTTTTCTACCTCTAGAAAGGGTACGAGCTTTCCAACTAGAAAATGTGTTTTGGATTTTGCTAACTACAAATGAAAAATTAACAAGATCCCTCCAATCTCTTGGCTCTTTGAACATATGTATAGATTAAACTTCATTAATCGAGATAAATAACGTCATTTTTATCCTATATTTAATTATGCTACTGCATAAATTGTAGCCATATCTGAGTCGAGAGTTATCTTAAGGAGGCTATCGATTTTATTTGGGCCGCACTAATGACATGATAATTTCAATTTCTTGAAAATATCACAATATTATCTTGGTATGTTAAATTAATATCGCTGTGTGATAAAAACAAGATTATAGCAGATAACTGTGTTTTTTATTCCACCCTTAGACTACAAATCTAAATAATTGTTATATATTTTAATATTTTATAGGTGAGTTTTGTACATGGCCAAAGGCCCAAAATACTACTCACTCCCGTAGTTGGCCTTCCCCAACCATCATCAAGACCCTAACTTTGATTGGTGCCGACTTATTTAATCATAATGATGAAGGTGGTTAGTCGTGAAGGAGGGAGGGCCGAGTTGAATAAAAACGCGTTAATATAAGCATCAAGTGCCAAACATAACCCATTAACCTTGTTTGAACAGAAAACCAAACTCCAACTGTTTTTTACTTGTTGCAAAGTGGGAAGTAGAAACTGGAAGAAAGGTTGGGAGTGTGTGTGTGTGTGTTTTGTTGACTGAGGAAATAGCCGGCAAAGGCCGTCTCTTATATGATAATGATATAAATCAATATTTAAGTTTTGAATACGCGTTGAACAATCAACCCAAAACCCACGCATGAACAACCAGCCTGCGTCTGCTTCTGTTTCTGCTTCTGCTCCTGCTCTTTCTTGGTAATTGAGCCGCAGTCATTCCATTCATTACTCCATTCTTGTTGATCCCTTTTCTGGGTCTCTGTGTTTCAAGGTATTCTGTACTATTTATTCAAAAAGTTTCATACTTTCCGTAGCAGTAACCTAGTGTTGAATTTTCCGGGTTTGTTTGTTATAAAAGAGAAATTCTTGTGTTATTGGATTGAATATGGTGACGTGGGTATTGGGTAGCCTTGAATTTGGATTGGTATAGTTCATTGGGCTTGTGGTTGAATCGGATGTTTATCTGTAGAAATTGGGTATATAGGATCAAGTATGAGCTTGAGGATATTTGATTGTTGAGGTTGATTCTTTGTTATATATTTGGGTAAAGGAGGAGGTCTTGACAAGGTTTGGATTGGTTTTGGTTCTGGAGGGTTTTGGAGGGGATATTTATTGTATATAGTGCAAAATGGGTTTGATATGTGGCAAGCCTTCTGCGGTCGAAGATAGCCGGGAAAGCCCACCAAAAAGATCATCTTTGGCTTCAAGTAAGAGACACTCGGACATCAAGATTCCACGGTTGAATTCTTCTAAGAGAGAGGTTGTTCGTAGTAAAGATAGGTTGGATGGTGGTGCTGCAGCTGGTGCTGCTGTAAAAGTTATGTTGATTGACAAGGCAATCAATGGTTCTGTGCGATTATATGATGACCAGAATAAGAGTAAGAAGATAGAAAATGCTGGGATTACTGTTCTTGATCATCCGGGTTCAAGAAGAATTCCAAAGGTTACTGTGGCTGAGCAGGTAGCGGCTGGGTGGCCTGGTTGGCTCTCTACAGCTGCACCTGAAGCTATCGATGGCTGGATACCTCGTCGTGCTGATACTTTCCAGAAGTTAAATAAAGTATGCTGTGTTCTTTACTTGATTTTTAATATGCATTTCTTCTTATTCTCCCGTCTTGTGTTAATATAGATCTTCACTTTGCTTTAATAATACTTAGTCCCGTTTGTCTTTTTAATACTTATTGATTCTTGCTTTCTTCGTCATTTTTTGGCATCTACTTCTTTCAGATTGGGCAAGGAACTTATAGCAGTGTTTACAAGGCCCGTGATGTCCTGAATGATAAATTTGTTGCTTTGAAAAAAGTAAGATTTGATAATCTTGACCCTGAGAGTGTCAAGTTTATGGCAAGGGAAATCCTTTTCTTGCGTAGGCTTGATCATCCCAATGTAATAAAATTGGAAGGATTGATTACATCTCGGACATCTAGCAGCTTATACCTTGTTTTTGAGTATATGGAACATGATCTTACAGGACTTGCTTCACGCCCAGGGATTAATTTCTCTGAACCTCAGGTAGTCTGACAATTTTACAAATCTGATCATTTTACTACTTTCGCCTTAGTTTTATCTTTTTCTAGTGATCTTCATACCTAACATGTACAATCTTTATGTCATTATAGCTTAAGTGCTATATGCAGCAGCTTCTGAGTGGACTTAATCACTGTCATAGTCATGGTGTTTTGCACCGTGACATAAAGGGGTCAAATCTTCTTGTTGACAACAATGGAATCTTGAAAATTGCGGACTTTGGCTTGGCCAGCTTTTATGATCCACATCACAGTGTTCCACTGACAAGCCGTGTTGTAACTCTCTGGTATCGACCTCCAGAACTTTTACTTGGAGCCTCAAAATATGGGGTTGCAGTAGATCTGTGGAGCACTGGTTGCATTTTAGGAGAATTATATTCTGGAAAACCTATCCTTCCAGGAAAAACAGAGGTAACAAATTTACAAATTCCCCCTCCTCTCCCCTTCTCTGACATGCATGCATCGTTTATGACCTAGTGGGCTGCATTGAATCAGAAGTATACTAAGGAATTAGATCAGCCTCAAGTATAAAATGAATGATGATCTCTCTATGTGATTTGAATCAACCGGTTATAGAGGGAGAACCAGGCAGATTGTACTAGTCTTATTTTAAATTATGGCTTATATTGACGTTGTTGAGATTGGAAGTTGCATGGGAGGACTATGTTTGATTCCATGTATCAATGCTAATGAAAGAAACTTGATTAGATATGATAATCGTTTTATCCACAGAGTTTATTTTTTTTGACTCATTACATCTGGTCATCTGCGATAATTCTTTGAGCTAATAGTTTAATTGAAAATTACTCATCATTATATATGGAAAATATAGTTGACCAATCATTGTTATGAGTCAACTGTAATAAGGAAAGACTCAGTCTTTTAAGCTCATATGTTCTGCAGAGGTACATCTGTTTACTGTCGTTTCAAAATTGAAGTGACCTTTTCCTTCCGTCTTCTTTCTGATAAAATGTGCACATATGTTAAGAAATCTGTTGGTTCCAATTTATCATCAATGTATTGTATGGTGCCTTTAAGCATCTTATCTGTATTTTATTTTATTATTATTTATTGAGTAGTTTATCTGCTTGTTGTAGGTGGAACAGTTGCATAAAATTTTTAAGCTCTGTGGCTCGCCATCTGAGGATTATTGGCGGAAATTACACTTAAGGCATTCAACAGTGATTAGACCCCCACAACCATATAGAAGATGTGTTGCAGAGACTTTTAAGGACCTTCCTACTACTGCTCTGCAGCTTATGGAAAGTTTACTATCCGTGGATCCTGCTAATCGAGGAACTGCTGCTATTGCTCTCAATAGTGAGGTGCGAGGACATATATATATATATTATGCAGGGGAGATATATATATATATATATATATATATATT
>NC_020496.1:14897204-14913826 GCF_000184155.1 Fragaria vesca subsp. vesca
GGCCCCGACCACTTTCCTTTCCCGGCGAGTCCGCCGAATTCCAGTTTTCCGGCGAGATCGATCTTGTCTGAAGTTTTGGATGGAGGTTGCTGCCCAGACCTTCAAATCGATCTCGCCGGGAAGGGAAAGTGGTCAGGGACGCCTCTGGTGTCTGCTCGGGTGGAGGCGCGCCGTCGTCGGCGCCGGACGGAGGCGAACAAAGGGACATCCGCACTTTAAGCCCAGTGCGGACGTCTGCTTCATAGCGGGCCTGTATATATATACAGTCCTTATCAGGTCCAAACATCCTTATTTATTCAAAAGGTACGGATTTTGCCCATAGAACCACTTTTGGTCATATTTTTTGATCATAGCCAACTAGTATCTAGATATATATGACATGATCATCTCTGCAAAATTTCAGCTAAATGGTGATCGTTAAGGTATTGAAACTATATGATTACAATGAAGGAACCAAATCTGTTCAACTGGAACCGTTCGTGTAATTCATAGTTTAAAATACCTTAATGATTATCAATTGGGCTGAAATTTTGTAGAGATGATCTACTCATATATACCTAAAAGATGAATGGTTGAGATGATAAAATATGATCGAAAAGTATGTCAATTAAGGAAATCCGTACCTTTTGAATAAGGAGGTTTGTATCTGAAAAGGCCTGTACACACACACACACACAGAGTTATGCATGTATATATATCAGTGGTCCGTGATTTGTTTTCTTCTGGAACTGTTTATTGATAATCAATGGGATCCATGAATTTCTCTAGCTTTACTAACCATATGTATATATATTTTTTCTGTAGTACTTTACTACCACACCTCTGCCTTGTGAGCCTTCAAGTTTGCCCAAGTACCCCCCAAGCAAAGAGATTGATGCAAAACTGAGAGAAGAAGAAGCTAGAAGGTACTCCTTATTACCTAATATCATTACTCGTTTGGATATGGTACAGGAATAATGGAACTTTAATTTATGGAACACTTCTTTAGGCAAGGAGCAATTGCAGGAAGGGCCCAGAAAGTAGAACTCTCAAGCAGAGGACCGCCCTCAGCAATTTCTGCATCAAATGCTAATGCTGAGTCAACTACGTCAGCACAGGTAACTTCAATTAAGTTCTCAATCCTAGTTTTGCGGCATGAAGTCTTATCTTGGTTAAATTAAAGTTAATTTTAAATCTGGTGAAAATATAATTTCAAAATAAACTTTTGAATTTAGTTTAATGTTTTACCCTCAGAAAGAGAAACTGAGATAAGAAAGTTCAATAGTGGATCGCCAAAAGAGACATTGATGTCAGAGGAATGGAACTTTACTCTTATATTAAACCTAGTGAAAGGATTTACATTATTACAACTGTCTTAAATCTGTATATTATGGTCTTTTACAGCTATTTCTCGTTTGTTTACTCATCACATGGATTGCTAAAATGTATGCCATAGCAGGACAAAGTTTTGTTTTGACTACCAATTCAACGTGGCCCCTTCTTTTCCGAACTCTTGAACTTTATCTCTTAAATTCTTAATTCAATCTGAGAGTTAGTTACAACTGTTTTGCGGCATGAAGCCTACTTCTTGGAATTTGTTATTTCCTTTCTCGAGCAGTGAATCCTTCACTTGCAAAGTTGCAAGTGTCTCAGGCTTGTGGTTACTTATATTTTCCAGGATTTAAATTCATGCTGTCTGTCCCCTTTCAAAAAAAAAAAATCATGCTGTCTAATCGGATGCTAGAAGGAAGATACTA
Source organism: Fragaria vesca subsp. vesca (assembly GCF_000184155.1). Classification (NCBI taxonomy): domain Eukaryota; kingdom Viridiplantae; phylum Streptophyta; class Magnoliopsida; order Rosales; family Rosaceae; genus Fragaria; species Fragaria vesca. The sequence continues at coordinate 14,898,941 of NC_020496.1, forward strand.
GGAATATAGATGTGTATACCATAGCGGAGGTTAGCTGGCTCTGCTAACGAAGGCCAATTGATTGAGTGTCACAAGTCAGAACAAGTAGTGTGTTTTCCGTAGAATCTCAATTGTTTCTTCTGATTATCATGATTAAACTGCAGCTCTTTTCAAAATTTCTTGGATGTTACTTTTAATTTCACGTTCCAAAATAAACTTTTCTTTTCTTTTCTTTTTAATACATATTTCGAGGGCCTTTGTTTATTGATTGGAATATTTCATCTTCAACATATGCACATCTTATATTATTATTTTTCTGTTCAATTGGTTTTTTTAGATAGCTTTAATTGATTTGTCGTTGTTTTTGAAACTGAGGTGTGCTCATATAAGTTTCTAAAATGCATCTGCCCCTGTTATATTATGTCTGATGCCAGTTCCTATCTACTCACAGAAAAGACAAGGATATTCCAATCCAAATATCCGAAGCGAAATGTTCAATCCTCATAGGGAAGAAGCTGTTTCTAGCTTCATTATCGATCCAACCAAACAGTTGCGAACGGATAAAGATGCTAGAAAGGATTTCTCAGAGCACCGTAATAAGAGGACTTCAGTATCCGGACCACTCATCCATGGACCTGCATGGGCTAAATCTGGGAAGGAACTTGGTGATTCTAATAGAACTAACTTGTCAAAATTATCTGGTTTAGTTTTGGCTAGGACGACAGCTCCTTCTGAAGATCAAAAAGAGAGACCAGGTACCTCACGGCCTGAAATAACAAGACAAGTAGGCAGATTTCAAGGGTCATTTGATGGAGAGGATTTCACCAAAAAGCAGGATCAGATGCGTCACACGCAGAGAATCCCTAGTAGTCATCAGATAGAAGATGAGAAAGCAAATCTGGTCAGTTTTATTTTTCTCTACAACATCTTACCTGTCATAAATCACTTTCAGTTTTTGTTGGATATACCCTGGATTCTTGTCAGATTCTCTTTCATAATTAGTTGAACTTGAGTTGTTCCTCTGATTTTTTTTTTTCAGAGTGGCCGTGGTCCCAAGGGGAACAAAATTTATGTCTCTGGCCCATTACTTGTTTCGTCAAACAATGTTGACCAGATGCTTAAAGAGCATGATCGCCGGATCCAAGAATATGCTCGACGAGCGCGACTTGACAAGACTAGATCTGGGAAGCAAGGGACGGGAAACTCATCGTCTGCTTCAAGGCATTGAGCTGTATGAGCTATGCAATCGAACACATGTATTCACTGTTCTCATCAAGTGTTGAGTGTGGAGCATTGAGCTGGATCCCTGGATCCCCTTGACCCTATAAAACACATGCACAGGAGAAGAGAGAGAGCTAAGCTCCCCTCTAATATGGTATTGTACCCTGTATAGTAAGTACACTGATGTATAAGAGTACTGTATTGCTTCATCACATAGTGCTTTACTTGGTAACTGGTAAGAAGAAATATCCGAACGGCCAAATTTTGTGCTGTTGTAACCAGTCGCATACTTCCCAGTTAGAAAGAAAAAAAAGGAGCGTCCATAATTTTGATAGTTCCCCATATTGGTACATATAGCAAGTTTATGTTGGAAACCTGGGACCTTTGTATTATTTTTGTTATACTTGGGGACCCGAGTATGAATTCTAGTTTCCTGCAATGAGAATGCTCTGGTTGAGGTTTGATTGGTAAGGTGAAATGCATTCTATGGGCAACACTGAGTGAAGATTCATACAGCTAGTACTAAAATATAAAACAGGAACCAAGTACTTGTCATCTAACATGATAAACCTACTTCACAATTGATCCTAATTGTTACAAAATACTGTAATTATATAATCCAGCACTAATGTCACTGAATCAATACTGAGATGATGATAATCAATGGTCAAATGCTGAAGCTTAAGTTGTTGTATCCCTTCTGAAAGCAGTCAAGTCATGATCATAAAAGTCAACAAAACAAGCTTGAAACATTCAAATAAGTATCACCGATGCAAGGAATAATGGACACAGGGCCTTAGAGACAAACATAAACACGTTTTCAAGTTTCAACAATGATCAACAATTCTACTTTTCACAGAAAGGTCAAGTCAAAGAAGCAGAAATCAGAAATCAGTGTTCAGGAACAAAAGAAAGAAATCAGCATGCATTCCCTTGTTTAACAAGAACGATGAATCCTTTCTGTAAGCTATCTTTAATGTCTTCTCGACCAACCTTCTTTCTCTGCCTCAATACATCAACCATAATCATACAACTAACATTTTTGATCCTCAGCTGCTTATCAAACACAGTTTCATCCACCAATGAGTTCGTCTTCAACACTAACTTCAACTCCTCCAGCCTCCTTCTCAATGGAAATGCCACAATCCAATCCTCCATCCTCAGCCTCACAAATGAATCAACAACTTTCTCCTTGGGACGTGCTCTGTATAGTCAGAAAATCCGCACAAAACTCGCCAACTCGTCATCTCCACTTCCCTTCTCGACCTCCTTCATATTCTCCCTTGCACCTGTCCAACATCTCCAGCCCGGCCATGGTTTTGCCTTTGTGTTCTTGCCCTTTTCAGATTTAACTGGTGCCAGCTCTTCTCAGCATTTGGGTTTATTCAACTTCACCAACAATGGTGATCCCAATACCAATATCCTCGGTATCGAATTTGATGTGTTCAAGAACCAAGAATTTGAGGATCCTAACGATAACCATGTTGGTGTGGATATTAACTCACTCACGTCTATTCGTTCAGAGGCTGCAGGCTACTGGACTAGTAGTGAAGATGGTGGGAATTTCAAGGAGTTGAAGCTCAATGATGGGATCAATTACCAAGTGTGGATTGATTTTCGGGGTTCCACTATCAATGTGACTATGGCTCGTGCTGGTGTTAGAAAGCCTCAGAAGCCGTTGATCACTGAGGTGGTTGATCTTTCTAGGGTGCTTCTGGATGAAATGTATGTGGGGTTTAGTGGAGCAACTGGGGCATTGGTAGAGAGCCATAGGATATTGTCTTGGAGCTTTAGTAATTCAAATTTTTCAATTGGTGACGCTTTGGTCACTCAGAATTTGCCTTCGTTTGTTGTTTCAGAGGCCTCTGTGTTTGAATCCAAAGGGTTTATTGTAGGAGTTAGTGTTGGTGGTTTTCTGGTGATTTGCTGTGGGATTTTCGTGTATGTGCTTTTTGTGAAGACCAAACAGAGGAAAGGGGATGAGGAAACAGCGGACATTGAAGTTTGGGAATCAGAGTATTGGCCACACCGGATTGATTATCAAGAGATTCGGAAGGCAACGGAGGAATTTTCAGAGAAAAATGTGATTGGAACTGGAGGGGTTGGGAAGGTCTATAAAGGGGTACTGGGAGGAGAAGAAGTTGCAGTTAAAAGAATTTCACATGAAGGTGATCATGGGTTGAGAGAGTTCTTGGCTGAGGTATCAAGCTTAGGAAGACTGAAGCATAGAAATTTAGTGGGATTGAGAGGTTGGTGCAAGAAAGAGAAAGGCAGCCTGATTTTGGTTTACGATTTCATGAAAAATGGGAGCTTGGATAAGAGGCTATTTGATTGCACCGAGACAATGATGTTGACTTGGGAAGAGAGAATGAAGGTCCTAAAAGATGTGGCTTGCGGGATATTGTATCTGCATGAAGGTTGGGAAGCTAAGATTATGCATAGAGACATCAAGGCAAGCAATGTGCTGCTTGATAAGGATATGAAAGCAAGGTTGGGGGATTTCGGGTTGGCCCGAATGCACCATCCAAGTGAACTGAGTGGCACGACACAAGTGGTTGGGACGGTGGGTTATATGGCACCAGAACTGGTTCGAACAGGACGAGCCTCAGCTGAGATTGACGTGTTTGGTTTCGGGATATTGGTCCTAGAAGTAGTCTGCGGAAGGAGACCGGTTGAAGCAGGGAAGCCAGGGTTGGTGGATTGGATTTGGACATTAATGGAAAGAGGGGAATTGATTCATGGTCTTGATGAGCGGTTGAAGAGTAACAGTGGATATAACATTGATGAGGTTGAGAGGTTTCTTCGTCTGGGTTTGTTGTGTGCACATCCTGAGCCTCGTGGTCGTCCTACAATGAGGCAAGTAATGAAAGTTCTGGAAGGAGCAACAGATATAGGCACTGATAAGACTGAAGGGCAACAAGGGGAAGGAATTGAAGTGAATTTACTGCAGAAAATGATAACAACCTCAATGTGGTCTACTTATCCACTGAAGCTGAAAGGAAAGGCACACCCTACATTTGAAGATATTAAACAATCTTTATGTTCTTCTTCATCGTTGTTTGGATCAGACATAATTCGAGTTGGTAGATGAACAAGGATGTTGTTAGGATTTGTTTTCTTTCGTTTTGCGTGTTCCAACACATTAAGAGTTTAAGATTAGTGCATTCTTTTATACCAAATTTTGCAATACATTTAAATTCTGGATATGGATGCATACATTAATCAACTTGTCAAGTACAAATTAAGCAACATGGAAATCCAACAATCCAATAAAGAAAACAAAAGTTGGAGAGCAGCATATAGGCTTTTGTTTTGAGATTTATATCACAAACTTAAAGTATATGCAGTTTCATGAAGAACAGAAAGAAACTATTAGAAAGGGGGACACAGAAGATATGTAGCAGTAAAGAACGGAAAACTTAAAAAAGAGATAACACACACAGAAAACTTTCGTTAAAGCATGCTGCCCATGTGATTAAGAACCACACACGGAAAAAAGAAAAGAAAAGAGAGGATGGGATAAACGATAACCAACCTGTCCGATAACTATACAACCATCCCAGTCAGAACATGCTGCTCTTAGTCGGGCACTGGTCAGATCCTAGAGAATGCGCACGCACCAAAGCTCCGCACACTATGGATTGAACAGTTAACACCATGATGCACAGAAGCAGAGCTATTTTCTTCCTCTTGACGGAGATCAGGAAAACTTGTTATGAGCAAAAGGAATGAAAAGCAAAGAAAATCGAATGTGAGAATGCTCTTCCCTCAAAATCAAATTTAATTTAAAACATGGCTCGACAAACATAAATTACAATGACATGGTCTTTCTCCTAATGAAACCGCAGTACAGATAGCCTAGTGCCTCAAACTGGGTTTTGAAGGATAAATAATAACAGTGATGACTGTCCATAAGACACATTTTCTTCCGTCCAGTAGTTGTGAGTGAAAGCCTGGCCTCCCTACTGGATTTCATGCATAAATAAATGACACTGATTCTCCTTCCATCCTGCCAAACCGCACCACTTCACTATGTTTCAGGCACAAATAGACAGATCAACAAGAGTTATTCACCTCCTATAATAGGAGTGGAACCAATTTCAATACCAAACAGTTTCAATGTGTTGTGGTTGAGGGTGCTGTTGGCCATATTCATCAACACATCTGCTGCTGCTTCCTCTACTTGTGTGAGCCCAGTAATGCGCCTTCGCTTTGCCTTTGATGAGTCCTCCTCCTGTTTCGATTCTTCTGCGGTAGCGGGAGGTTGTTTTGATTCTTCTGCGGTAGCGAGAGCGAGAGCTTGTGATTCTTCTGCGGTAGCGGGAGGTTGTTTTGATTCTTCAGCTGCGGTGGGAGGTTGTTTTGATTCTTCTGCAGTAGCAGGAGTGGTGGAAGGAGTGGCTTTCCTCTTCCTGTTGTTGACAGCTTCAGCGGATGAGAATGCAGCTGCTGCTAACTTGTCATTCTTTCGGAGTCGACAAATGACATAATCTCCAATATCAGCATCAAGCAGACTATACTCATCCAAATACCAACATGCATGGTGTGGGGAGCCAACCTTCTCATACCTCAACTTCCTCTTTCGGCCAATAGGATTTCCAGTTCTGTCATCAACAATGGGCTTGGAGACATCTCCTTCACTCCAAGTACCGCCGGATCCAACCTTTCGCCCAATGCGTGAGCCCTTGGGGTTTACCTTCTTCAATTGTGTAAAGAAGAACAAGTCCTGGTTACACAATTCAGCTCCCCTAAACATCTCCCATATTTCCCAAGGCTCCGTGCTCCCAAAAAGATCAAACTCATGCAAAAACATGTTCTCTTTCTTACCTACCTCCACCTCCCTTGGCAGCAGCGTCTCATCCTCCTGGTTGTCTTTCATGTACTCCAGTAACAGCAGCGGAGCTGCTTGCATCTCTCCCTCCGTTTTCTTCTCCTTCCCCTTGTCCTTTTTCTTCTCCTCCTCCTCCACTGGTACCACCGCCGCCGCTTCGTTTTCGCCGTTGTTCTTCTTCTCCTCGACTTCCGGAGGCGGCGCTTGGCCTTCTTTCTCGTTGGTGTTGTTCTTGTCCTCTGGAAGCTCCGCTTGTCCCTCCGCCGCCGGTAAGGCCTTAATTTTCTCCTCCTCCGCCTCCGCCTCCGCCTCCTCCGCCATGAACATCGCTAGCCCTCTGCCGCCCTTCCCCTTGTTCTTATTATACAGAAAGTAACAGATCAGCTCCTGATCGGTAGGATGGAACCTAAACCCCACCGGAATGGGCCCAGAAGCCTCCATCGACGCCGCCACCGATATGGCCAACGAATCCCTATTCCCTCCCGTGCCGCCGCCTCCAGATCTGTTGTTCTCCCGCAGCCGGCAAATGACGTAATCGGCGGATTTGATGCCGTCGAGGCTGTACTCCTCCATGTACCAACAGCCGTGGTGGTCGGATGACTTGTTCTCATACCGGAACTTCCTCTTGCGGCCGATTGGGGTTTTGTTCTTCTTTTCCCCGACGAAAATGGGTCTGGACGGCTCGCCTTCGCTCCAAGTCCCCGTCCCAATCTTGCGATTAATCCGCGTGCCGTGTGGGTTCACCTTCTTCAGCTTCGTGAAGAAGAACAGGTCCTGGTCGTACAGATCCGCTCCGCCGTGGGCTTCCCAAATCCTCCACGGCTCCGTCTCCCCGTACAGATCAACCTCCGGCACCACCGCCGCCGCCTCCTCCTCAGCTGGGCCCTTGATCACCTTGTTCTTCAGATACAGGTAGTGCCGGATGAGCTCCTCGTCCGTCGGGTGGAACCGGAAACCTACCGGAACGTTGGCCATCGTCTCCCGTTTGACTGGGTTTCCAAATTTGAAATCCAAATTGAAGAAATTGAGAGAGGGATTTTGACTAGCGTTTGCTCAGGTGGGATTCGAGGATAGAGTCTCGACCTGTTTGAACCGGGAAACAACAGATTGCAAAACCTAAACCTCATTCGTTTAGGAATTGCATTCCTTAAAGTGGTAGGAAATTTCTTTATTTTCCATTTTCTTTCTTTTCTACGCTGCTGTCGTCTCCTTGTGCCATCTGTCCGCGGAACCTCTCTATTGTGTTTACCCTTCATTTCTTCGGAATTTACGATTCCGCCCACTCTCCTTTTTGACTCCATTCTCTCATCTCTCTGGGCTCATGAGCTTCTCTCCAATTTGCTGCTCATTTTTTCACTGGGTGAGTTTTCGGCCAAAGCTTGAGCATTTGGCTATTTCAAACTAACAGTGCTTATCAGTATGATCCGTTGTCCCTTTAAATATATTCCTAGATCCTAACAACTGTGTAGATACCCAAGAAACAAAGCTAATGGTCCATCCACGATGGTGTTTTTTTCGCAGTGCTAATTTTGATGACAGTATGTTTGATTAATGTGGTCATGTATATGATGAGACAATTCTTTTCACAATTTTAGTTAACTTGTGTTATGTTTGTGTTTAAACAAGATGGGAGCATCTTTTGTACCAAAGCGCCCATGTTTGTTGTGGCTATTTCTGCTATGTTTTTGAAATCAGCTTTTGCCCACATTAGTACATTTCCTGTATAATCTGAAGTTCCTCTTCTACTTATGTTTCAAGGGTTTAGTTGTCTTCCTCTAAAAAAAGGGTTTAGTTGTCTTGATGTGTTTTGGGTTGTTACAGTGGCGTGCTTTAGTTGCACAGTTTTGGGAAATCGGCAAATAGCTCAACTTCTTGGAGTTGCTTGTTTTTTGGTGCTTTTCGGGGTACTTTGAACAATTTATAGGTTGGCCAGCTTTGTGGCCTTCAGCAACATTAGGTGGTTTCTCTTTTAGATAATTTGGATTTTCTAGCTCCAGTGGTGTGATTATATTTGCAGTTAGAATGTGCAGTGTGGCTTGCTTATATTTTCATTTAGAATGTGGTGCTGCATTGCTTATCCACAAGTAGTTTCTGCTTGTGATCTCTTGTTCAACTTAAATCTTCATGCCTTATCCCTGTGCAATCCAAGTTTTCCTCAAATGAATGAGAGAGAGAGAGAGAGAGAGAGAGAGAGAGAGAGAGATAGTGTGTGTGTTGGTTGCGGTGTGGGGACTCCTCACTGGAGCTACAGGTGCCAGAAATATGGGTCCTTCTTTTGTTTCTGATGTTTGATTTAAGATTTATCAATATGTGGACTAATACAAGTTTATGGTTGATTTGCAGTACGCTGGGCTAACTTTGCAGTGTTGTTCTACATATACTTGTTGTCAAAGTCTTTTTCTTCCTCAGGTATAGAAAAATTCTGGAGGTCCTGTATTTCATTTGGCATTACACAATTCGATTAATATCAAGAAAATAGAACTTGTTAAGAAATAAAAAAAATAAATAGATATCTGTTCAGCTACCAACGATCACGTTCTTTTGTTCCTAAATTTCATCTGATATGGATCTGCAGGTGGACTTTATTTGATTATGGTTGACCATATGCCGGGCTAATTTTTTCTTATACTATCTTCAGATATCTATTATCGAAATCCTGTAATCTGCAAGGTAAGAAAAATTCTCAATATCCTGTAATTCATTTTTTCATTTTACACAGTACAAAGACAAACAAAAACATAAAAGCGATTTTTGAATGTAAGGAAAGTGAGTCATACATCTCAGATCCTTTGGGGAATCCTTTTGTATTTACTCTTCCCCCACCTGTCCACCCCCACCTTCTTGTTAGATGGTGAGAACAGATTTTAAAGATTTGTGACTTTCATATATGTTTATCCTCGTTTTGTTTTCTATATTTTCCAATTTTCTTTATTTTGAAAGTGTTTGTGCTAAATGGGATGCTGGGTTTGATTTTTTTGCTTGAGTTTTCATTGTTATGGCTTGTGCATGCATGTATCTCTTGGTGAAGAAGTCTTTTATTCTTGATTCCTGTACACAGGGAACAACATATATATAAGGTTTTGTTGTTAGTAAAATTTTGATATTTCAGTGAGTTTGTTAGTTGTTGTTGTCTTGTGCGCTTTAGTTTCCCCACGATTTTTGAATGGCTCTTTCATCCTTAGTTTTTTTTATCACTTTTTTTTGACGGTTTTTTTTGATTTGGTGTTATTGTTAGCTGTCTTCTACAGAACTTCTTGTTCCCTGCCTTATAATCTTCTCCTGTTTGAGTAGACGAATTAGTTTCTCATATACAAAAATTAAAAAAAAATCAACCAACCACAATTTCATTAATCTATTTTTGCGTTGTTTTAACTTTTGGTTTTATTTAAGCAACCTTTGAGTTTTGTACTTTTGTTCTATTTGACCGGGTTTAAGATGTGAAGCAAATGAATCATTCTGATTTGAGAGACATCACTTAATGCCGTTTTTATTTTATATTTAGAAATAAATCCTTGCCGCCCAATTTTTTCCCTGCAGTTATTGCTCTTTATTTTCCAGTATTCTGAATATATTAAGCAGAGTTGGGTCCATAAGCCTGCCAAATTCGTTACTTCATTTTGATCTTGTTGTTGAACTACTATTATAAATACTTTTGAAGTTCTCATCAAAACAATGGTAAATGATTACATAGCCATAGTCTATTTGAAGCCTTAGGTGACCTGAGACTTCTTTATATGGAGCCAGATAAATGATCTTTAAAAATTTCATCCACTTACTGAGCACTCTATGATGAGTTTCTCCTTCATTATGTAATAAACACAATGTGAATTGTAGGTTGTTATCTTTTGATATTCTTTATGTCATAATTGTTCATCTGTTCAGTGTAAGTGTCATAAAAACCCTTTATTACAAAAGTTTGAGTTTTAATTATCAGTGGCTCCGTGAAAAGTGTTAATTTGTAACTTGTATGTTTTGAAAGATAAGTTATTAGTGAAATTTTGAGATTTTTTGCTTGAGTGTGCAACATGGGTTGACTTGGAGCCATCCCAAGACATTTTTGGTGTGAAGCCAAAGTTTTTCTGATTTCTCAGTGATTCCTAGAAGTCTAGAACCCTACTGCTGTGAACCTGGTACTTCCATATTCCTTGATCATTTTACTGTTTTTGTTCTACATCAATTTTTACTTAGATTTTACGATCCAATTCTGAAAAATACTTGTAATTCCAAAAGACTGCAAACATTGCAGAGGATCGTACTGCATCATCAATCATGTTTTTCATTTGGACATTATTCTTGAGTTAATTGAAATTTAACTGCAAAAGATCAACTCTGAGGTATAGAGAGTCCAAATGTGGAGAGGGATTTTGCTGACTAGTTGAATTCTGTAGCTCTTCTTCCATGACGAGGAAATGCAGATTGAGTGAGAAAGAAAGTGTCCAAATGTGGAGGTCATAGATCGGTTCCTTTGATTTACTGGTACGTTTTGCTTATTTGGAAGGAATTAGGGTTCTCAGAAAAAGAAATGACAGAGAGGATCGGTCTTAGAAAATATACCAAACAAAAGTAATATCCCAATCAGATTACAGCAAGGGCAAACAACCCATCATTCTGTTTAATTCTTGATTTTATTTAGTTGTACACCACTGACGTCTCTGTGCAACACTCAAGGTTTTATCTGAGCGCATCTAGGACTATTTTTTTTTTTTATTCTGAACCCATGACCTCAAAGTTCTCAAAGTTGTTGGTTAGACTCCCTAACCAACCAAGCCATGGCTCACCGCCACAATAAGGACTAGTTATTTGTAAAGGCTTGTGTCTGTAAGAGCTTTGTGGCCATGGATAAATCAATTAACTTAACTATTCTCTTAAAACAAAACAAGGAGGGCAACAAAAGCCCTCTGAGAAAAACATACTTATAAAGCAGTAAAGAACTTGTGTTCTTCCTATTCTCTAAACATACTTAAGATCTGAATCTATCTCTACTCCAAATAATTTGATTTTCGTGCCAGGTTGCATCCTCTTTGTCTGAGCTATTGTCTGATCAGACAAGGTGTTGTTCTTCTTGTTGTTCACATTCATCGTCTCATTACTTTGCTTTCTCAATAGCTTTTTGTTAGTGACAGATGACAAAGTCTCCTTTGATTCTTGGCATAATGCACTGTATGTTCTCTTGTTTCCATTCCACTCAGACGATGGTGGTGATGATTTATCGTTCTTTCGCAGTCTACAAATGACATAATCTGATTCTGAATCTAGAAGACTATACTCGTCTAGATACCAATGACCATGTTGCTTGGAACATTTGCTCTCGTATCGCAATTTCCTCCTTCGCCCGATATGTTTTTGCTTTGCCTCATCTTTAATCAATTTGGAGGCATCTGTTTCGCTCCAAGTCCCACTCGATCCAATCTTGCGGAGAATGCGTGAACTCTTGAGGCTCGCCCTCTTGAGCTTTGTGAAAAAGAACAAGTCTTGGTTGCGCAACTCATGCCCCCCATACATGTTCCAGATCTCCCAAGGTTCCGTGCTTCCAAAAAGATCAAACTCGCACACAATGTTTTTGTAACTGTATAATGATGCTTCCTCAGTCACCTTCTTGTGGAGGAAGTAACTGATCAACTGTTGATCAGTCGGGTGGAACCTGAAACCCACGGGTGCATAATTCATTGGCGACTCTTGCCTCAATGATATCTCCTTTCTCTTCCTTCCTTTCCTGATGTTCTGTCGGAGTCGACAAAGCACATAACTTGCAGAATTCATTGAAAGAAGACTATACTCTTCCAAATACCAACAACCATTGTGTTCAGACCCTTTTTTCTCATATCGAAATTTCCTCTTTTGTCCAATAGGTTTCTGCATAAGCTTTGAATCGAATATAAGTTTGCCTGGTTCACCTTCACTCCAAGTTCCACCAGATCCAACCTTGCGCTGAATGCGTAAACCATCCGGGTTTACCATCTTGTGCTGTGTAAAGAAGAGCATATCTTGGTCGTACAGTTCGGATCCCCCATACGTTTCCCAAATCTGCCATGGTTCTACATCACCATACAGGTCAACCTCAGGCATAATATTGTTGTAATTGAATGTAGCCATTGATGGCACTTGTGCAGTTGTGTGGACATTGTTCTTGTTGTCGAGGAAATAACTGATCAGTTCTTCATCAGTTGGGTAGAACCTGAAACCCACCAGATCAGAAGACATCAACAAATTATTTTGTTTTCCTAGTTGGTGTTGCGCAAGTTGGAGTGCAGAGATGTCGAATTGTTATGTTTGAAGTACTGAATTGATTTGCGTGTCATCTTTTATTTAGTTGCAAACATAGAGTTTTAATCTGTTTGAACTAGGAGATATATAGTTCATAACTTTGATTCAACTAGGAATTTTGGAAAGGTTAGGAATACTAGTCTTTTTAGATGTCTTTGACAAGAACATCTCAAATTTTATCTTTTTATCCAAATATGGTAAAGTGAGTCGATAAGAATTCTTCCATTTGAAGAATATCCGGATTTGTACTTTGATAATTAAGAATTACATTACGTTTTCTCAAAAAAAGGAATTAAGAATACATAACAACTATTTGTCACAATGATTATTAGTTGAATCACTTAAATGGAGCGTTATGCGATCTCCTAATCACAATAGGAAAAGATTTCTCATGATGTACAAATGTCTTATTAGACCGCTATTTAGGATATGAAACAATCATGTAGTTTAATGAGTCAAGTTCCCTTGAACGGAGGGGAATATTACTATTCCTATCAGGCACCAAGTAATCTATATGAGCTCTATCCATTTTAACAGAAAATACTACTCAAGAAACAAGTGCTCGCTCATTCTTTTGCTTTTGTGATCGAACAAGTTTTTGAGTTTCTCATTGAAAAGTTTTGCAATACTCAAGTAGTCAAGTTTTCATCAGAATTTTCATAACAATGACATTCATCTGAGTAGATCAGATGAGAGGACTGATAGAAGTTTACTAATCAAAAAAATAAAAGTACACGAGTATCATCACCCCATTGGGCCAATCACTGTGAGCCTGCTGTGCTGTTAGTAGGAGAGTTTATGCTTATAAAATATTAAATCTTGTGGCTTCCACTAGCATCTTGCACCAGTGGTCTAGTAGTAGAATAGTACCCTGCCACGGTACAGACCCGGGTTCGATTCCCGGCTGGTGCAGTTTTTAGGTTTTGCAACAACCCACATTTGTAGACAATTATGAGACTCCACACAACAATTGAAAAGCAAACATAATTTCCTTTTTGAATAAGATTATATGAATTGCTAACCCTCGTCAACTTAAACATAGGAGAATGCCCACTAGCCCTAATTTAAGAATTTTATTCCTACTAACAAAATCAAATTTTAAAATTTCCAAGAGCCAACTTAAACAGCAGAAAGACAAATATACCCTTAATGAATTAAATAAACTACAATAGACCAGAGCAGAAATACAATTATACCTTTAATAAATTAAATAAACTACAATATATAGACCATTATAAGAGTCTATTATAAAATAAATTTTTTATGACCGGATTTCCACGACCAATGACATTGACCGGACTCTGGCAACCTTTGACCGAGCTCCGGGCACCATTGACCGGACTCCGGGAGCCGATGACGGGACTCCGAGGACCGTTGACCGTGCTCTTGGGATCGTTGACGTGACTCCGGAGGCCGTTGTGCTTTAGTCACTTATAACATATCCCTATTTGGGGCAATATGCCCACCTACTGGGGTCAGTAGGACCTCCTACTAGGGGCAATAGGACCATCTAGTGGGGCAGTAGGACCTCCTACTGGGGCAGTATGACCCTTGAACTTAACCGTGTGCTTCAGTCACTTATAACAGGGCCCTATTGGGGCAATATGACCACCTATTGGGGGCAGTAGGACCTCCTATTAGGGGCAGTGTGACCTTTGAACTTAACTGTGTGCTTCAGTCACTTATAATAGGTCTCTATTGGGGTCAGTAGGACCTCCTACTAGGGGCAGTATGACACTTGAACTTAACTGTGTGCTTCAATCACTTATAACAGGTCCCTATTAGGGGCAGTATGACCATCTATTGGAGTCAGTAGAAACATTTCCTATTAGGAAAAAATCTAAAATTAAAGAAGTTGGAGACAAACAAGAACTAGAATCAAGCCAATAAAGAAAAAATCACGGCCAATGTATATTCAAAGTCATTACTAATATTCCACATAAAACAAATTGTTATCAATCATAGGGTAGTAACTAGCTACTTTCCTTGGGGGCTTAAGGAAATTGCAAGTGATCATCTCAAAGCACCGATAATCTTATAGATGCATGTACTCATATTTACACCTACCGGTTCACTACTTCAAGTCATTAATTCACAAACATATCTCAATATGCACATATACAACCAGTAAATGACTATAACACGAAATCTACAAATAAATTCAACCTTGAATTTAACAGTATAATAGGTGTAGGAGAGGCCTTAAAAGTTTTCACAGCCAAGCTTGGAAATAAAGATAAATTGAGGCTAAAATCACCACGCAGTTGGTTGATTTCTCTTGGTGCTAGAGAGGCTGTTTCACAGCCACCCCCTCAATCCCCAATAACTCTGGCATTAGTAGAGGCCTAGGTCGTCAGTCATCGGCATCAGAGTGAAGCATATCGGTGCCGGACATGTTGAGGCCTCAAGATCGAAGCCCATATAGAGGAAGAGCACGGGTCGACGACGTCGATCTGGTCCTCCGTTGAGGGATCGTTGGCTTTCCCGGCGGTGTCATCGTCGGGGCTTTGTAAGCAGAGTTGTCGTTGAGCGTTGTGGGGTTGAGAGAGAGAGAGAGAGAGAGAGAGAGAGAGAGAGAGAGACGAGAGAGA
>NC_020496.1:14914143-14926281 GCF_000184155.1 Fragaria vesca subsp. vesca
GAAGATATGAAACAGAGTGGGTAAGAGGGAGATGAGATATATGAGGCATGGGTAATTTCGTCAAAAAAAACATAGAAAGTTAAAATTTATGTTAGTGGGAATAGTTCTCTAAGAGTTATTAGGTTGATGAGAATTTTATAATCTTATTTTGTTAGTGGGAAAAAAACCTCCAGATTTAAGGTTATTGGGAATTTTCCCATTAAACATCTACAACTTTGAGTTTATCGACAAACTTCAACTCTTCGTAGCATCTCATTCGGTCGTTAATTATATTGAGAATTCAAGTATGAAATAATTTTTTAGAAATCTAGTGTATGACAAATAGACAGCTATATTCATTCTCAAAAAAAAAGAAAAAAAAAAGAAATTGACAGCTATATTAACTTATGTACATTTGCATGACAAGTTGATTATTAAGTAGATGATTAAGATTAAAACTTCTTAATTTATCAAAATCAGTCGCAATCTGCTTCCACTAAAGGAATCATATTAGCGAGTTTTATAAACTTAGTGGGGCTACGGGTTGGTGCCTATCTTTCAGTACTTTGTTTACTTTCGTTATAGAGATCGGAAAGTTAACATATAATAAGCACATAACTCCATCAAGTAGTGATCTAGGCCTAAATTTATATTGCACTTTTACTGTCTTACTTTTGTGTCACTCTCAATAGTCAATACCCACTTTTACTGGAGTCAGATCTTATCTTCTCTTACCAGCTAGATTCCATGATTCATATAACTTAACCAACATGTAAATCTTAGCATATATTAATGTCCCGGATCATTTAGGAAGATATATAAATAGTTTGTTGGGCACTTTTAGCTCTATTAATCGTTTCATCTTCTTGTTTTTTTTTCCCCCAATATATCAAGCTCTTTGATCGTTATTTTATTAGTATCTCTATCTCTTGAAAAAGCAGAATTTTTTTTCGACTTACCTCATGATCAATGACATAGCCAGAAAACTAAACTAGGAGCGTCAGAATTTAACATCAATTATACTACACAAAAATAAATTTTTTAGTCTTCTTTTATTTTTTGCCCTTGTACTTGGGGCACATAATTGTTCCTTCTTTTTGTATTTGAGAAGCTAGTATCACTTAAAGCCTTATCTGTTTGAATAAAAATATATATTATATCCACGACGATTGCTTATATTGTAAGATTTTCTTGATGCAAGTGTTTATGGATATCTTATTTTATTTTATCGATTTCTTATGATTTGGTTTTATTGAAATCCAAGTTGGCTTGAATATCTAGGCAAGCATAGGTCGACACTTTATCAATTTCTTATTATTTATTTATATTGAAATTCAAGTTGGCTTGAATATCTTGTCAGGTATATGTGAAAACTTATTTATATACACCTCTTATCACATATAAAATTTTAGAGCCCGATAGTTGACAATGAAATAATGCAATGCCGATTATTTTGCGGCTATAGAGTCGAAGATATTACGAAATATTGACATAGATAGCAGTTTATGACTTTTTTATTTTTACTATAAAAACATATTGAATAAACTAGCATGTTAGATATGAAAACTAGGAATCAATTCATCTAATATTATTTTTATAATCGATAAGAATATTGTGATAAGACTTTGCATACCCAAACTTACTGATGTAACCAAAATAATATTGTGGTTTACTAAAACCAATATTCTTTTCAAGAAACCAAAGTTTGTAGAATAATAGAGTAATAATAGAGGATAAAGAGCCCGCCACTTTTTACTAACACATCCCGGATAAAAGCACACTCCAAATTACTTGATTAAAAAGAGAAATAAGAAAAGAAAAACGAGGAAACGTGATGATCAAAAAATAGATAGGAACCCAATGAGATTGATTTAGTGGAAGCATGCTAGGCTGCAAGTGGGGCAAACGCTGTAAAAATTTTCTAGTAATAAAAGGTCATTTGTTCGAACCTCAGCTTGTGAAAAAAATCCTTTAGAAATGGATGCTTCGACTGCAGAGTGATAGCTCACCCTGCCATTGCTTTTTAATGTAACCAAAAAAATTGGAGAAATGGATAACTCTTGAGGCTTCCAAGACTGCTCACATGTGAGATATGAGGACGTGGAACTAGGGGTGGACTTTTAGACACCGAAAAAACCGAAACCGGTTAAAACCGCATCGAACCGACACCGAGTAACCGAAACTGAATGAAACTGAGGCAATCGGTTCCACAAAGCCGCACAAACCGAGTAGTGTGGTGTCGGTTTGCGGTTCCGTGTATCTTAAAAACCGAATAAACCGAACCGAACCGACATATATTCATTTAATTATTAATACGTAATTTTATATTACGTGTCATGTTCTTATTAGTTATGAGTTACAAATAATAGGGTTCCACACACATGATTATGTTTTTAAGTGTTTATGTCTAACAGAATTTCCTCTGATGTAGTCTTCCCTTTTGCAATATATAAATGTTGGAGGCTTCAAATGAATTATGTATAAACTTTAGCTTTTCTTTTCCATTTAATTACTTGTTTGAACCCATTAGAGTAACTTATTTGAAGTGTTAATAGTTTACAACTTTGATATTTTTAGTTTTTATGTTATTTGGTTAAATGTGAAAAATATTACGGATAGTAGGTTTTGTAACCGAAACCGCACTGAAACCGAACCGAAACCGAACCGATGTTTGGTTAACCGACAAGAGCGGTTTTTTACATATTTTTATTGGTTTCGGTTCTAGGAAATAGAAAACCGAAGATTCGGTTTCGGTTTTCGGTTAGTGCCTAAAAACCGAACCATTAGGACCGAGTCCACCCCTACGTGAAACCAACCTTTGTAACTCTGTTTCATGTCTCTATTATTACCACCCAATCCAGCCCACGTCAACAAGACGACAGATCCATTCATGTTCGCGGCGTTTCATTTGTCCATCCCGGATGGGCCGGGGCCTACCCCCCAAACCCCCTTTATAAAATGAATCCGCGGGAAGAGTCTCGACCATTCATCAACAAAACGTGCGTACGTTGCATTTTACAAAGAGAGTTAATGGCCGGAGTAATGCTTAGAGTTCCGGTCACTCGCTTGACCGCCGACGATATTTTGGAATTTCCCGGCAGAGATGCCAGTCTTTCCAACATAGTTTTGGGGTTTATAGAGGAACCTGCTGCAGCCACCCATGCCTAATGCCTTCCCGGCCGACAGTATGACGTCCGGCTCCGATGAGGAAGAGGAAGACCAAGCAGCTTCTGTCGAAGAGAACAAGGCATTTTCGAACGAACAACACCAACTTCTCCAGGTAATTAATTATTTCCATCTCAATTTGTTAATTGTCTGCTTGAATTATATATGGACCGACTATGTTGTTTCTTATAATTAATTGATTGGTCATTTGGTATTTGTAATTTTGCAGGCAACATTGCATAGAACCAGTAGCATAGAATCGAAAATCCGACAAGCCACCAAGGAGGTGCTGAGAGAAACTATAGATAGCACGTGCTGCCGGTGTTCGAGGGTTGTGGCCGGAGACTGCCGGAATTGTTTACAAAGCGAAATATGCAATCGGGTTATTAGTTTAGGCTACAACTGTGCCATTTGCAAGTCTAAATGGAAAAGCTCAGCAAGTACCCCATCAGGTACTTATCATTTTTACCGATCAGTTCATATATATCTTAATTTATAACTCTGTACGTTTCATGTAGCTGATCAATGGAATTCTTCCTGTACGTGAATTAATTTGCAGGAGAGCACACTTATTTGGAAGTGATGGACAATTCAAATCTGAAGAGAGGGGAGACTAGGGTGGTGATTAAGCTCAATTTCCGAGCAGAGTTTGAGATGGCCAGAGCTAGCCAAGACTACAACCATTTAATTAGCTTCTTGTCGGAAATCTTTGTCAGTAAAGCCAAAAGACTACGAGCCTTTATCAAAATTTTGTGCAACGCCGCCAAAAAGTGCATGAAGGAGAAGAAAATGCATTTGGGACCTTGGAGGAAGCACAAGTACATGCAAGCTAAGTGGTTTGCATCCTTCGAATGATCAACTCCGGGATTGTTATAGGTCGGAGGATGTGGAAACCGGCCACCAAAGCCGAGGGCTTCCATGTTGACGTTCGACTTGTCGGAGACTATGCCGGGATTGCATTTCACGGCGGTTGAGGTTCTGTGATCAGTACGTAGCCAGAGAAACAAAAATTTTGTTACATGGTTTTGGTTTGACATATATAACTAGCTAGCTTTCCATCTCTAGCCGGTCTGCATGTTGTGTTAATCTAAATTATGTATGTAAAAAGGGAATGACTTACAACTATATATGTGTGTGTTGCATGTGCGGTTGGTTTTTTTTTATCCATACATAACTCAACTAATGTGCTACAGAACTGATTCGAACTTACAACCTCTCACTTACAAACAAAGACTTATGCTACTAGACCAAACGGTATTAGGCAACAAGTGCGGTTGTTTGAGCTACTTCCTTTTTTGCTGAATGCGCGTGGACTTTGTTTTACTCAGTTAATTAATCTCCTTTTAGTAAAATTTTTATCAGTTCATTTTCAGCTTCTATTTGACTGTTTAAAATCATCATCCTAAGTTGGGAGTGAGTTTCTTCTTGGCCTTTCTCTATACCAAACCCATTATTTGCTTGGTTCTTGCTTACATAGTGGTGATGATTTAGACCCATCTTCATGTGTCCAACCTTAGAGGACTTTGTTCCTCATTTTTATGCCGATTATCCCATAACATTTTCAGCTATAGAAACCTCCATAAATCCCTTCTGATCATCCACTACCTCACAATAGCTCCCCTACATCTAGCTACCAAAGAAAACCACCATTTAAAAGTGAGATCGATCACTTACCTTGTGCTTCATGGATGTTGACGCATGGGTGTACAACCCCCTTATTCACCCTTTTTATTTTCCCTGTTACTGGTTCTTGTCTTAATTGGGAGGCTTTGATCCCAACCCAAATCGAGTCTCTAGTGAAGAAGAGATTCTACTGACAGTGGTTTATTAGTCCTCATCCATTCGATTCAGCACGAGATCTTGTTGAGACAAGGGATGAGATGGTTGGTGTGGACAACCTCAATATATATGCATTTGTTGGAAAATGGTGGAGACACTTGTAGATCGTTTTTGGTGGGTAAATGATGGCGAATAGTATTAGGACTATTGGGCATGTCCTTGAGGCTACGTGTGGGTCCTAACTTATAGGGCCTATGTATGGTTGTTAGGATTATTATTTTTTAAGACTGTTGCTAGAGGTTGTTGTTTTCACTGGCGGACGGACACTATAGATACTGGGGGCTAATGCCCCACTTGATTAAGATAAAAAAAAAAAATCTTATGGCTAATTGAGCAACTTAGATACATTTCTATGAGACGTTTTAACTAGTTTTTGTTTTTAGTGTACTACTGTAATGAAAATAGCCCCATTTAAGAAGAATCATGTGTTTGCCACTGTTGCTTTCCTTTGTTTTCTTTTTTAGCTTAGTCGTTGTTGCAGGTTTTTTTTTTGTTTATGCTTTTTTGTTTGCGCTTTTTGTGCGACCATTGGTGGTTATTGATTTTTGGCTGATTGAGTGCTAAAGTTATCATCGAGTTTATCATGTGTATTCACTACTTAGGAGCTAGAGTTGACACGAGCAAATATTTAGACTTTTGTGGATTCAAAGCCGCTACCTAGTTGGTATGTCAACACATCCCTTACAACTTTGTTAATTGGCACGTTGTCGGTTTGAGAAGTCTTCTTGATCTGTGGAACAAATGTTCTAACCATATGGTGTACTGGAGATTTTGTAGCTCATTTAGAAAGTATTGTTCAGGCTTTTCGATCTGATGTGTTATAAGTGGGTCTTTTGTATCTTTGAATGGTATCGTTTATACCAGTGATAGAGCCACATAGGGACACAGTGGGGCCCGTGTCCCATTCAAGTTTTGGTATTTATAATTGAGTTCCGTAGATTTCAAACTTGTTTGTTTATGGTAGTGGTAAGGTAAGGTTTTATTATATTGCTAGTCATTGGTTCGACTCTAGATTTCCATCATATTTTTTATTTAGCTTTTTATGATCTCAGCACTAATATTGATATAAGCACTACATGTTGTAAATATTATATATTTGTCGTTGTCCACGCAATTACTCATTAATTATGTCCTTATGATGTAAATCATACTCTTATATAAAGGAGTCCAATGAGAATGAATAACACACCTCTCTACATTTCCTCTTATTCATCTCTTATATTCTCTATCTCTCACTAACGTAAGTTTCTAGTTTATAACATGTTATCAGCACAATTCGCTCTTCGTTTCTTTCTCTTAAACTCCATGATGATCCAAGAGCCTTATGGTTATGGTGCAACACAATTGCTTATGACCATGGCTAGTGATCTATGAGTTTTCTATCGTTCTCAACGAATTGATTCATATATCTATGTTATTGTTTATAATTCATAACAAATATATATGTTTGATCACAATTCTAATTTATTTTATTTGTTCTTGTTGAATATGAACATCTTATTTGTTTTATATGATCATACATATGTTTATATTTGTTATATAATTGTCAACTTTTTTATTCAATATGTGACATTGAGAACCATTGTTCCAATAGTCAAGACTCAAGTCTTTTGACTGAGTAGTCTTAGGCCTATGGCTCTATAGACATCATATGAATGTTTTTCTCGTATTTTTCGTAGGATTCATTGTACATATCATGAACACTTTAAAACTTGAAACTTTGTTTCAAATATGATACCTTATCATTTCTAAAGAACATATCAGTTCTAATATGGACCCATATGTGGCTAGAGATGTGGCTATAGTAACTATTTTACGGGTTTTTTGACGCATGCCCTAACATTTAGTGGCACTCTACCAAGTCCTCCCAAAGACAATAATTAAAGCTAAAATCAATTATATATATTGGTCTCTTTGAGATTCTGAGCCATTAGACATCACTATACTCGAAATCAACAATTTGTTTTATGGAGGATGAAACTTAAACATGTCGTTGACATGATCAACAATGGTGTTCTTAACACCAATTAATTGTAAGCCTATATTTTGGCACCAATTAAACGTAATAACATTTTATTACCATGAACGATAGTCATTGTTATAAATGATAATTTCATTATCATTCTTATTGCCATGAATGTGTTTATTCCCATTTTCATTATCAAGCTTACTTGCTCTAATAATGAGATTACTACCACTTTTGTTACCATAATGTCATAATGTGGAATATTTTTGGATGATTTCCAATTTTTATGCTAAAAGTTTAGATCATAAAAGTTGGTTGTTCTATCATTTGGGTTGAGTTACGTATACAACCATCCCACAAATTATGACTCATTAATTGAGTGTAATATGAAATTTGATGAGGTTATGATCAGATGATCCTCTTTGGCATTATAATATTAATATGGAGTATATGTATATACCCATGTGGACTACTGTCCTAAACTCAAAATTCGAGTATATTATTTTCGCCAAAATTTCAAATGAAGGGGTCTATTGTTCATAACTTCGCCCAGAACTTAATAAAAAGAAGGCTTGGATTTGCTCTATATTCATGATCACGAATCATACCCAAATTATTTTTGCATTTAATCCAATTAAGGACATGATCTGTTACAATTGCTGATATTTCGTAATTGATATATATATATATATATATATATATATTATTTTTTTTAAACTTTTTAATAATAATTCACACACCCTACATATGTCGTGAGGTTTCGTAATTGATATGTACAAAAGTTAAGGTAACAATCATCTCAAGAGATGCAAAATCTTGATTGGTGGCTAAAATTGAGCTCATATTTTGTTACCGATAGGGAATATTTTGGTGAAGATAATTTCTACCTTATTCGGTTGTATTAATCAAAACAGTATAGTATACATGAACTATTTGTTTCATATAGCCAAATATAATAATATTTTGGCATGACAAGTTTTTGTCAATTTATATTGTCACTTAGACTCGTCTACACAACTTTAAAATGTTGTAAAATACAAGGGGAATTGAACCGTATGTTTTCGCGGGTAGTCACTTCTAGTGATAAATTCCTATTTCATCAGGGGGAAAATAGATATTCATAAATTGGTATTGAGATATTTTTCCACCAATCATTCATTTTCTACTTTTGAGGAAACTTCAATCAATTAATTGAGAAAGTGACAAGTTCACAATATTACACATTTTGACCTAAAATTTTGGCCTGGGCTCGCCACCCACTAATTGATATATAAATATTTGTTTTAAACATGTATCTACGTATGAACAAATTTTATAGTCTTTCCGTCGTTAGGGGGAGAATAAACTAATGTAACGGCGTGAATTTATGTTGTGGAATATATCCACTAAGTAAACTAATGTAACGGCGTGAATTTATGTTGTGGAATACATCCACTAAGTCTAATGTGATTACTTCCCTCTAAAGGAAGATTGTACAAACCCTATAACACTTTGAGATTATATAAAGATCCACATTCTCAAATAAGTTGTCCCTAAATATTAGCCCTAAAGAGGCATGAGTACTCAACATGATTAAAACTTATTATAGCTTATGCATGCATGTATGAATGTGTGAGATCGAAAATTGATAATACATCTTATCTGTAGTAGCTACTAATATCATCAAGGGCTTTATATTGTTTCACGTTCATTATGTCAACAAACTATATTATTGGCCAAATTGGAAAGAGACAATTCTAATGAAATTGTTCATGGAAAACGTGATGAAATACTTGGACTACTTTACAATTCCTAAATTTTTTGGGGTTGACATTTTAGTGAAATGAAATCACTATGACATAACTTTTCTATATAGAGACATGGGGCTATCATTCTTCTCCAAACGACAACTTTTCTATAAATACAGTGTTACATATGTTGTTATATGGACGAGAGGCTTATGACAAGTTGTCTTGTTTCATTATGAAGATGAAGACACATCGCTAAATGCATATCCTCAAATTTTATGTGTCATTATAAGCATCTTGCTTAATCAAATTCTCAAAAGATGGATATTCATGAAGCTCACTCATGGAATCAAGTAGTTTGAAGCTCATATACTCATTTTACTATTGTCAAAGTGACTTATTGCCTCAATGAGTATTATGCATGGCAAGACTAAGAAATCGATTTCGAATCATAATGTTGCAACATATTCTAACTTTCATAAAGTTATGAATTTGGCTAGAGCTCCAATTGAGCTTATCAATTGTACAAATTGATATGTATGGCTAAAGTGCGTTGTACTTAAATTTTGCTGCTCAAGAATATTATACGATGGTAAATGTGTCAATTGTTATTCATTTATATTTTGATGCTTTAACTAATGTCTTTATCAATGATTGGTACATATGAAATTGATATTTTACCATGTGAGGTAAGATTTATTCATAAAATTATAGTTTTGTTGGTATTACCGTAACATTTGCAGGATTGAACACTCATGATGAGTTCCCTTTATGTAAAGCTCACATAGTCTCACTAACATGATCGACACACCGTATCGACTATAAATGATACATGTATTTATCACTACATGATATTGGAGCATGCATCAATTAATCAAAGAGAGATTCTCATCAGGAGGAGCATTCAAGATTATGCTACCTAGGACATATGCGCGTTGCACTCTTTTTCTTCTTCGACCAGGGTTGTTTTTTCCCACAATGTTTTTATTACCTGGCAAGGTTTTTAACGAGACAACAACAAGTGCGTCTAACATCATTTCATTTATTGGTGGACATCCAATGGGGAGTGTTCTAAATATTACATATTTGTGGCTGTCTATGTAATTACTCATTAATTATGTCGTTATGATGTAAATCACTCCTATATAAAAGAGTCCAATAAGAATGAATAACACACCTCTCTAGATTTCCTCTTATTCATCTCTTCTATTCTCTATCTCTTAGTTCCTCTTATTTATATCTTCTATTCTCTATCTTTTATTAACATAGGTTTCTAGTTTATAAAACTACATTTTTTATGTGGCGTTTTCTACTATAAAACTGGCCTAATTTTAATGTTATTTATTAAGGGAGCTGAAATTTACACTTCCATTTTAACATTCCACACTTCTTTTGTGTTGCTATTACCAAATTACCCTTCTACTTTCCTCACTCTCTCTTCCACGTGAAACTGATTCTCTCTCTCCTGGGTTTGTTCTGATCTGCCTTGTTCTCTCACATATCTTGTTCTCTACGAAGAAACCAGATAAGGGTAAACTGATCATGAAATTTTGAATAAAAGGAAGATGATTGATATCTTCTGGGTGGAGACGAGGGCTATCATACTCTATTTTTGATGGGGATAATCAAGGTGCAGAGCGGTACTCCTTACAAAGATAAAGGTGCATATCGCGCAGTTGAATCCAGTCCCCTCACGAATTTCAATTCTTCTTCACCATCTATGCTATGCTATCCACTTCAACTCAATCTCTTACCCTAAATAAGAAAAAAAAAAAAAATCATCATTATCTACATCAAACACACCCAGAAAAACCAAACCAATCCTATTTGGATTTCTAGCGTTTATGACCAACTCAAAACTTTCATAATCCAATTTATAAAAATTGAATCCGTATGACCATCTTCTCTCTAGATTTAGAATCAAATTTGTAAGAGAAAATCATCCTGCATGGCTGGAGCCAAAAGAAGTCCTGGCAATTTGAATCATCACATATCTTGTTCTATTTTCAGTAGTTTTCAAGGGAAGGAAGTCTGTGAAAGCTTGAGAAGAAGACGACTGAGGGTAGTTCTGGAAGAGAATTGAAAGTGCTAAACAAAATATTAATTATTAATTGAAAGGGAGTGTGGTTTACAAAGATGGGTGTGTAAATTTTAGCTCCTTTTATTAAATAAGTCTCATTTCTAGATCATTATGATTTCTATCTATCTTTTTTCAGTATTGGAGTTCATATATACTTGTTTCTTCTATTTATTTTTTTTCAATTATAAGGTCTTCACCTAAAATGTTTTAGCTCCAGGCTATCACGTGTTCGATGTTATGTTTATATGATTGAAAATTCTTTTAAAATAAAATACAAACATAGTTGTAAAGTGCACCGATTATCAAGTCAATCATAAGTACATTGTTATATTGCAAAATTTTTCCATGTTGTGATAGTATTATTTTTGTGCTCCAGTAACTTTAAATTTTTGGCTCCGTCACTGGTTCATACTACATAAAACGCTTTCGCATGAATGAACATTTGATTAAAAAGAAAAAGAAAAGAAAAAAGCGTACGTAATATCCCAATGATGGTAGTTGAAAGTCTAAGTCTAGAGTCTTGACTTTGTACAGTAACTAATAAGACTTGAAAGTTTTGAAAGTCCAAGTCTATACTACCCGCCGAAATATACACAGTACTAGTTGCCATTGTCCTATGCAGAGGAATCCCACGCGTCGTGTACTCACTCCAACCCGGCAGGAAGCTTCATGACTATCAATCGTGTACCACGGTCCATGATTGTTGTACTTAGAGAAACGATGGTCTCCCATGTCCTCCGATGCCGGCAGATTAAATGGAGTATTAGGACAACGTTTTTCCTTTTGAGAAGATTTTTTCATGTTTATCTCGTTTCTGATTTAAAGAAAAAATTTTCTTTCTTCTTTGATGTAACGGTACACGTTATAACAGTTGCTAGGCTCTTTTCATTATCAAAAAAAACAAAAATAAAATCAATCGTGTACTACAGGTTATCAATTAATTTATCAATCAAACATGTTATAACGTGGCCCATATGCTTCATTTTATTGTCACAATATAAGTCACATGCTTCAATTTATTGCCACAAATACATCATGTTCTTTATCTACTAACTTCATGTTGATGTTGATGCATGTTGGCCGATATTTCTGATTAAATATGCTACATTTGTCTTTGTGTTGTTTTTGTTTTTTCACCAATAAATCAAACTCACAATTCTAGCTAGATATTTGTTAGAGCAAGGCCATTGTCTTAGTTTTACACTGATCCATGCATGTGAATTCCTACTGGACCACCCACATTTTATAAATGCATATCGATCTTTGCATATAACGATGTAAGTAGCAGTAACAAACATTCGTTATGCTTTACAATAATAATAAAAGAATATATATTTTCATAAAAAAAAGAAGAATATATATATATATATATACACACACAC
>NC_020496.1:14927659-14928078 GCF_000184155.1 Fragaria vesca subsp. vesca
AACGATTTAGATTGATTTAATTCATTTTCGATACCTTAACGATCTCCAAATTAGCTGAAAATTTGTAGAGATGATCTACTCATATATATCTACAATGTGAATGGTTGAGATGAGAAAATATGAACTAAAAATGGGTCAAATTAAGAAAGTCCGTACTTTTTGAATAAATAAGGATGTTTGTATCTGAAAAGACATGTATATATACACATTATGGTCTCTAAATTGGGTGAAACTGTGCATGAATGATCTAAACACTATGTTCTAGATACTGAAGGGTGGAGATGTGAAAATGTGACATAAAAGTGAGCGAAATATGAGGATATATATATATACAGCCCCCTTCCATTGAGGGATCCCTATTTTTGGCCACTTTCTAGGGATAGGGCATTACACCACTTCCCAATTGAATTTTTACATCT
>NC_020496.1:14929308-14932091 GCF_000184155.1 Fragaria vesca subsp. vesca
TTTTTCAATCTTAACCATTCAGTTTTTAGGTCCTAATATGTAGNCNCTTCTGCAAAATTTCATCCAAATTGATGATCGTTAAGGTGCTCAAAACTGCAATTTTCATGAACGGTTCAGGATTGGCAGATTTGAACCGTCCATTGATTTAAGCTAGTTCGAAGCCTTAAAGATCACCAATTTGGCTGAAAATTTCTAAAAATGATCTACTCATATATACCTAGAGGTTGAATGGTGGAGATGTTGATATGTGATCAAAAAGTTGGGCTAATGCTCAATCCCTCATATAAATCATAATAAGGGATCCCTTAGTGAAAGGGCCCTTTATATATATATATATATATATATGTTTATCCTGAACTGTACGTTCTTTTAACTCTAAATTACAGTTTTGAATGTCTTAACGATTATTAATTTGGCTGAAAATTTGTAGAGATGATCTACTCATATATATTTAGATACTGAACAGTTAAGATGAAAAAATATGATCAAAAAGTGGGTCGAATAAAGAAATCTGTATCTTAACTAAGATAAAGATGTCCTTACCTCTGATCAGCATTGTATATATGTATATATATGTCAAGTCGATTATATCTTATCTAGTGACGTACAGTTTGTACTTGTTCGTTGCGTTCTTTTAAGTGGTTTCATTGAGAAATGCAGTAAGTAATACAAAATACCGGGTATGAATAAGTATGAACTGCGAGTCTGTACGTGATCGATGAGGCCCTAATGCATACATTATGCAGCAAAAGCAACTAAGCATGCGGCAAAATAGGTCTTTTTCCTAGAAGCTGATATAATATCCACATGTGTCTCTCTGTTTGTCCACTACTTTTGTAAACAAAATTTCAAACTTGAAGGCTTCTGCGTCACTCGTTGTTGATGATGATATGTGGTAAATGACGACCGATGAGTAGCCTAGCTCATCCATCACCACAGGCAGGCTTGTACTGTGCTCCATCATCAAGATATTGAATCCCTGCCCCTACTGATAAGTCATCCATCACAACGCACTAGAGACTTCAATTCTCTCCTCCTTTATCTCCTCGATCTCACTTTTTTGAAAGTTCATATCTATATATAGAGCACAAGTCCACAAACCAATATATATAGATACAACTTCGACGTATATATATTTCAAACAGTGCTAGCTAGCAGCTATAGCTCTCTTTGTTCATGGGAATTTTGGTGCCAGACGACGCCAAACAAGTAATGGAGAATACTCAATTAACTACATCAGGATCCAAAATAGAAAGGAGGGTAATTGAGAAGAACAGAAGAAACCACATGAAAATCCTCTACTCCCAACTCAACTCTCTCCTCCCAAATCAACACTCCAAGGTACGTATACTTCCCTTTTCATATTTTGTTTGCATTAATCTTTAATGGGTTTGATTAGAACTTCATTTATTTGAGTGCATGATTAATCCGATTGGTAATGCAGGAACCTGTGAGTCTGCCTGAACAAATAGATGAAGCCATTAACTACATCAAAACCCTGGAGTCGAATATGCAGAAACTCAAGCAGAAAAGAGACAACCTAAAGATTGGTAGGAAAAGATCATATGAATTATGCAGCAGCAGTAGCAGCACCAGATCAGCAGCTGCCACTAGTACTGCGAAATCGCCGCAAATTCAAATCCATGAGATTGGTTCCACCCTAGAGGTTGTTTTGAGTACTGGACTACACAATCAGTTCATCTTCTACGATATAATTCGTATACTTGACCAAGAACAAGCAGATGTCGTACATGCTAGCTTTTCAGCTTCCGGAGACTCTATACTTCACCTAGTGCGTGCAGAGGTACAGGTCGACCTCCAGTCGCTATCATATATATATGCTCGATCTCGCTATATACATATCATATATTTCATCGATCTAATACTTGATTAATTTCTCATGACACTAGCTTTATATATAAGGGGTGGCCTAGCTAGCTATAGCTAATATCGATCAATGCGTTATTTTATGTATGAATGCAGATGGGCAACTTGATTCTTGATTTTGGGGCAGCGAAAATAACTGAGAAGCTGAAAAGAATTGTCTATGGATCCGCCAGCGATGAAGAACTACAGCATGATGATCATAATCAAGACTACTACTTGTGGGACTTCCAGATCCATCCTCAGATGTGGGATTTCTGATCTTGCATTAATCGGTCACTAATTGATTTCGGTGTCCAGAAATTACAAATTAGTTATAGCCATGGGGAGTACGTAATCGATCGGAAGGCTAACTTGCTAATGTATTATATAGGAGACAGTGTGAAACTGCATATATGGTGAATAATATCGTGTGATCGATATCCCAAATCCACATTTCTAACGTATGTGACGATTAACTGAACGTCTTATATGTCAATTTTCACTTCCATCATGCACTTATATATATATACACACACACAGGGTTTCTCTGCTACGGACGTCCGCACCGTTTTACGGTGCGGATTTTCGTCCATTCGCCACCGTACGGAGCCGTGCGAGGGCGCGCCTCCACCCCAACGAACTCCAGCAGTTTCCCCGACCACTTTCCATCCCCGGCGAGTCCGTTCTTTTCCAGTTTTCCGGCGAGATCACCCAAAACTTCAAAAAAAGTCGATCTCGCCGGAAAACTGGAATTCGGCGGACTCGTCGGGGATGGAAAATGGTCGGGGAAGCTGCTGGAGTCCGCTGGGGTGGAGGCGCGCCCTCGCGCGGCGCCGTACGGTGTCGAACGGACGGAAATCCGCACTGTAAAATGGTGCGGACGTCCGCACCTGAGAATGGTTGTATATATATATATA
>NC_020496.1:14932962-15045423 GCF_000184155.1 Fragaria vesca subsp. vesca
TAAATTCTGTCCGGTTGTGTTCATACCAGAAAAACTCGAGTTTGAGGACCTTAATGATCACCAAATTAGCTGAAATTTTGCAGAGATGATCTACACAGTATTATCTAGATACTAGACGGTGGAGATGAGGAAATTCGATCGAAAAGTGGTGCAAAAATGGAAATCCGCACCAAAACCATTGGTGCGGACGTCCGCACCTGATCAGCACTGTGTATATATATATATATATATATAAGGTTCGCTTAGTTAAACCCGATAATCTTCCTCTCATTCCTTTCATCAAGACCATCGGTGACACTGTGGTGATCGTGCATGATGATTGATGGATAGGCTTCTCGTTCTGCTTCTTCCATGTAGCAGATCCTGACGATGTCGTCCTCGCTATTCGTGAATCGTTGTCGTTTTTATTCTTTAACTCAGTGAAGAAGTAGCTAGCTAGAGAGAGTTCTCATTCGTTTGCTGGAACATATAGCTGCTTGCCTGCTTCCATTCTTCTTCTTCTCCATAAAGATCACACTCCATCAGTACATGCATATTGCAAGGAAGGCGAGCTCCATTTACCTGCTTATTGTAAAGATAACAGAGCAAAAGCTCTTGCTCATTTGGCGCGAATCGGTAGCCGACTGGAAGTCCAGGATCTCTACCAGTCTCCATGAATGGATCAATCAGTTTCTATTTCTTCGACGTTTCATCATCAGAGAAGGAATTATTAATTGGAGGGTTCAATTTGGGTTTATATATAATGGAAAGATTAATTCTACAAGGACAAGTATTGAACTCTACAAATAATTCCGACTCCATGTTTTCAAACATGACCAAAACACAACCCAGTCTCTACAAAAAAAAAAAAGTAGAGAGAACTACACTATCAGTCTCTCAACTCTTGTGTCTCGGTCAGTTTGTCAGTTTTATACCAGACTTACAAAGTTGTTAATGTAGTACCTAAACTCTTACCTAACTATCAATAAACATACTTCCGTTAAATTTTGTAACTGTTCCGTTAAAATGCAAACAACAAAAAAGGATAGATATGTCTTTTTATAGTTTTTATTTATTATTTTTTTATTCTATACATTGCCTAGTAAGACTAATTAAGACTTATCATCCTAAGAATTAGCTTTCAACATGCCAATTTTTCACCTAACGACTTTTTGTCTAACTGGTTACTACCTTGGCGGAATCACTGCTGCCTTAGTAAGGGAAAAAATCTTAGTTCTTAAAACCAAAGTGTAAAATAGAAACACAAAGCAGATTTAATTATGCATATATTAACTATATATATATATATATAGTTTGTGACCTAGTAATGGACACAAGATAGAATTTATTTATCCAAACATAAATAGATACAAATACAAAACCCAGAGCCTCACTCTTAGGTAAACAGTTAAAAACTATGTAGTTGTTCATAACTGTAATTACAAGACAACACTTACTAGCTTGCAATAAAAACACACCACACCAGATGATTACAACCGAAAAACACTTCTACACAATAAGCACACACTCTTATTTTGACTATACTAAAGACTGTATTCTAGCTATCTTACTTCTTGAGAAAAGTTGAGAGAACTTCTATCTCAAGTTTTTTGATGTCTTCCTACTGACTACTAAAGCTCCTTATATAGGGAGCAGACTTCAAACTGAAATTAAAACTAATCTAAAACTAAGTGGACGACATGAGGAATCTTATCCTGATAAGGTTAACTTTACTTTTGAAACAATGAAGTCTCTTGTTTTCATACGTCGGCTGCCACTAACTTCTTATGAAGGAGAAAAGTTTTTTGTCTTGATCTGCCGGCAACCGTTCAACACTCCATCATGTTATTGATGTTGTGGTATTCTTCCTCATCATAATTGGCTAAAGAGTTTGGACAAATATATTCCTCTCCATGTGTGGTGTCATCTTCTTAATTATCGAGATATGAATCATAATGAATCTTATATTTTTCATCCTTTTCAATCCCTTCTAGACATGTGGTGGTAGCTAACGTGCAATCAACTTCTTTCTTCATTAGAGCTATGAAAAAGCCATAACTTTCTGGAGGTGGATGATTATAGCAATTGACCATTATCTTTTCTCCACTTGCTAGAAGACTTGAATCATAATCCTTTAGGACCACATCTTTTATACTTTCTATAGCCATAGTCTTCATCCATAGGATGCTTTGATTTGGTCTACCATTGCTTCCTGCAACGGCTGGTTTTTGTATAGACCCTTTAGGACCACATTTTTTATACTTTCTATAGTCATAGCCTTCATCCATGGGATACTTTGATTTGGTCTATCATTGCTTCCTGCAACGACTGGTTTTTGTACAGGACCCTGAATTGACATGACATGATGATATGAAGAAATAAAATTCACCTGTCCATTTACCATTGTCCATTCTTGCGAAGTTGATATGAATTTTAGCCTCAGAATGCATCCCATCATGTCTAATGTTCTTAACAGCTTCAAATAGTATATCTGGGAGTCATTTTAAATCTTCATTAGATTTTGTCCAAAGATTATGAACGAAACCATTTTCAATGAGCCATAGTTTATGTTTCTGAGAATGTTCTGCTTGAACATTAACCAACTACCTCTCATAATATGGGCCAGGGACTACTAATAATGATCGTAGAAGAACATTTCACTTTCAAAACCTCTTAAGAGATTATGAAAGTTGTACCATTCAGATTCTTTTAGTGCTAAATAGGGACTTTAGCACTTTCAGGATTTTCGAGGTAGAAAACCTTAGAATCTCATGTCGATACATTTTTATCTTTTGCATGGAATCCATAAAATTCTTCTGTCAATGCATTAAGAGATTGAAGCAAGTGAGCTTCATTACCTTCATAGAAGGCGTATAGAATATTGTCCACAATAATCTTCTGCTTAAAGACCAATAACCTATATGTCCTATACTAGTTTTTGAAAGATCTTTAACTGCTGATCAAAAATAATCTCTTTTCCAGTAACCACAGGTTGTTTGTTTGCCCTGAAAATAGCTCTTCTGCTTTTTGACAAAGCAACAGCCATTAACAGACTTGACATGCCAGCTTTACCGTCTACCATTTGAGATGGGCTAGCCAATTCTTTACCCTGGGATAAGTCAATTGAGGCTGCTCCGTTAGGATACAATAATAACTCTTCTAAAAGTTTTTATTCATCATTGGATGTAACAGATTGACCTTCATATTGCAAGGTAGATTAAGACTAGTCTGAGTGCTCATCCCAACCGTAATTTGGTTTTGGCCGGACTTTTTTAGAAGACTGACTTGACTCTGCTGAACCATAAGACACTATGAAGTATGAATTGATATCCTGGTCCATCATGCAAAGATCCTTTGGTTTTATCACCACTCTTATATCTTTCGCAAAGACTATTTTCTTCTTGTTTTGATTTTCGGTTTCTTAGATTACGACATTCTCCTCTTTCAAACGTACATTGTCATTTCTCATGTAAGAACGTCAGGCAGATAGTTCTTGTCATCTGCAACCATTTCAACATCATATTCATATTGAGTTAAAAACATCTGTCATCTGGGAACTCTTCCTCTATCAGTAGCATCAGTTAATTTGTAGTTTTTAAAATTTTTAACTCTTTTATTATCAGTCCTGACTACAAATTTGTTTCCTATGAATGTCTCAGCACCCTTAATACTTTTAATTAAGGCAATGACTTCCTTGTCTCCAGTAGAATAGTTTAACTCTGATGCGTTAAACTTTCTTGATAGAAATTTACAAATCTTTTCATGATTTGTATATGGTGCAATAGCTAAAACTACTCTTGCCCAATAATAATCATTTGCATCAATTTGCAAAATGACCAAATCTCCTTCTTCAGGTAACTGTAAAGGAGGAAGATTTTTTGTTAACTCTTTAATCTTTCTAACAGTATTACTGTCATCCTCTGTTATGGACCACTTCTTTTTAGAACTTGTTTTTGGAGAGAGGAGTGCATTGAGGTCACTGACTTGAGGAATAAATCTGTAGAGATTTTGCATATGGGATGTTGTCTGGGAAATGACTGGTTTTCTTAACAATGTGCTCTTGAAGACGAATCTCTCCATCTTTAACATGAATGCCTAGAAAATCAATTTCTCCTTTGATGAAGTGGATTTTCTTTTGTCCAAGGATAATTCCCTTCTAGACAATAAGTTCACACACATGTTCCAGGTGCTTTAAGTGTTTATTCATAGTATTAGAGAAGACAAGAATGTCATCAATATAAACTATGTAGAAATTTGAGTAGGGCTTTAAAATATTATCCATTTTCCTTTAGAAAATAGACGAGGGGTTCTAAAAGCTGTCAGAGCAATGGAATCAGGATGCTATTTTAACTTGCCAGAATCCTGATTTTGCATTAAATTTGGAGAAGATTTTTGCTCCTTTAAGTCTGTCGATGAGGACTCTCACCTTAGCTATATGATAACCGTGTTTAACGGTCTTTTTATTTACATCTCTGTAATCGATTACCATTTTGGCTTTTTCTCTTGATTGTTCTGCATGATTTCTTACTTAAAATGCTAGAGCATGATGAAGACTATTTGAAGGACTGATTAGCTTCTTTTCGAGCAGCTCTTGGATCTGGCTTTCCATTTCTTTTCTATCTTTTTCCCTATAATGAGGGATAGCTTTAACATGGTAAATAGCATTTGCGTCAAACATTAATTTTTAGCTGACAATATATTGGGTCTCTTTCCCAATACAACTGAGGTTCTTCACCCACTACTAGTTTCAGCAAATTTTCTATTTCTGCGACAGTTGGTATTTTCTTCTGTTCTATTTTATTAGCATATACCTTTAAGTTATGCTCTCTGATGTATTCTCCTTCTCCATTAGAACTCTCATTGTCAGAATTTTGAGATTCAGATTCTTCATCTGATTCAGAGTCTTCTAAACTTGTTACTTCATTTACCAATATTTCACTGTGACCTTTTAACTGGTATTTTAACAGTAAAACAGACTCAAATATTGGCTTGTAATTATCACTCTTCGCTGGCGACTTCTAATATTGATCTGTAAATCATTTACCTGTAACTCTCACGACATCGGTAAGTCTGGATTCCCAATAAAATTTTCTATTCTTTTCAAATACAATCATTTGTGAGATTTGAATTACTATTTGTTAAAAAAGAAAGTCATTTCCAATCAACAAATCAGCGCCTTGACTTTCACACTGTCAGATGATCTTAATGATAAAATTTCCTCCTCCTAGGGAACTTTAACATTTTGAGCCATTATACGTGTGCATGACTATTTCATTATCTCCCATTGCGATTCTAGTAGCCGATTTTGGAGATCGTTCTCAATATTCTTCATGGATTGCATATCTTTTGGCAAGACTGTATCCTGAACCAGTATCTACAAATGCATGTAGATGATACTTTTTGTAAATGGGAAACTTCAATCTTATAGTGATATAGTTCCTATATTTGCTTGTATGCACTTGCTTTACTTGCTCTTGCCCTATTGGAGTGCCAAGTAATTCTATAAAAGGATTGATACTCTCACAATAGTCTCTTTGATGGAATCAAAAGATTCTTTTAATTCCTTGTTTTGGCTTAATGAAGTTACTAACTTCATCTTTTTTATATCGTTTTCAAGGTTATACTCTTGTTCTTTTTTATGAAATTCATTATATTTCTCCTCTACCAGGATATGAGCATTATTATCTTTAGTTTTTCTCCTTAATTCTGCAATGACGCACTCTCGATGATAAGTTTCTCCTGTACTTTCATAATTTTTTTTTAATTTATAAATACAACTTTGCGACGGCCTTTGCAGTCACTGCATGCCGTCGCTACAATTTGGTGACGGCGAGTTACCGTAGCCAAAAGCAATGGCCACGCTCTCAACGGCAACGGAAAAAATGCTATCGCGGTTGCTCTTTCGCCACGACAAAGTGGCTTTTGGTGATGACATTTTGTCGTGGCTAACTGAATTCTTTTTTGTAGTGGAATTATATTACTATCATCTCATTTACAATAATCACATGTAAACTTACCCTGATTGGGATGGAAGGTACTGATAATATCATAGGTTTCTGCTTTCCAATTTTGTATCTGTAATAAAAATATAGGACGATACCCTATATTTTCCTATTCTTCAGAACTTTCTGAAGTATTTTTTGTTTCACTTTCTGATGGGTATTCAAGAGAATATATCAATTCATTCTCTTCATCAGAATAAGCGACTTCATAGCTTTTTAGATTAGCATATTCTATAGATTCATCATTTTCTACAATCAAGGCTTTAGAATATCTCTTTTCCTTTTTAGGACATTCATTCGCATAATGCCCTTATGCTTTGCAAAGCCAACATCTGCACTTCTTTGCTTCTTTAGAGGAATTCATCTTTGTTTCTTCTTAAAAAGTCTCTTTCTAGGAGAAGATTTTTCTTTATTGTATTCAGAACTCTTTCTGAACTTATACTTCTTTTTAGAAGCAAATTTCCTTTCATGCTTATTGCCTGAGAACTTTTTTCTGTATTTTCTTTCTTTAGGAATATGACATCCCCATTGTGTTGGAGTGTCCAGTATTTTTGGACACCTATTTTGAACTCCCCTGAGTTGCTTCTTTGCAGTTTTGGATTTTCTGTTCTCTATGCATTGCTTGCTTAGGAGATCCATTACTCTTTCTGCTGTTTCACCCACAGTAAAGTATTGAAGGGGATTTTCTTCCAAAGACTATGTTACTGCGTCATTCCATGGGTATGGTAACTTTCTATAATAGGTCCTGACGAGATCGTCATTCTCTATATCTCCAATTGTGCAGTAGTAGTGTTGGAATTCATTTGTGTATTCCTCAAAATACCTCATGTTACAAATACTAAATTTTTAAATATTTGTTTTAGCTCTTTCTTTACATTGCTCACTATGCCTAGTGATATCCCCACAAAAGTGTGTATAGGGGATTACAAAATCTAAAGGATTATTAGTCTAAGCTAGTTTAATTGCCCATTCAGCCCATTTTGAACTTCTCTTAAAGAACTGATACTATTTCTGGACTATTCTAGTTAAGGTTGACTCATAATATGCATGAGCATCCTCATAAGTATACTTTGATAACGCTAGAGCCTGAGTTAACATTAAACTAGTAACTCAGTCATCTATTGTCTTTCGTTTATCTCTTACCCTGTCTAGATCCAAATAAACCCCTCTCTCAGACACTGACTGTCCCCATTTGGGTTCGGTAGTGATGTACTTCTGAGAACTTCGATCTCCACTTTTTCTTGTAGGAGCTTGTCCTTTTGGAAGCTTGATCTTGTTCTCTCGAATGATCTTAGTTGGATTGTTTGTAATGTTTTGAACTATGGTATGACCTTCTTGAGAAGCTTGCCTTTCACTTTCTTCTGTCTCCATAGATGTACTTGGCTCATCTTTTGCTAGTTGATAAGGAAGAATCTTCCTCTTATTATTTCCAAGTTGAATTTGAGAAATTTTATTCATAATTTTCTCTAATTCTTCTATGGATTGACATGTCTCATCTTGTGCATATAATCATTTTAGTTCCTCTGCTCTAAGCATTTTCATAGGTCTTTTAGTATCTTCTTCTTCAAAAGACTCTTCATAAAAAGTCTATCTGGTTCCAGAAGAGCTAGCTTATTCATAGTTAGCGAATGAATGCCTATGAAATTGTAAGCTTAATTTTCCTCCCATGTCTTCATAAATCGAAGCATTCGTGTTTTGAATTTGTTTAACAGGGGGTAACAAGTTCCATTCTATTGGGAATGTTACTTCAAGCCATTTTGTGACATGTTTTTGCTGGAAACTATTTTTTGGGTTGGAGAGTATGGAAGTAGTAATCCCATGGCTATTTAGAAAACTGGTGTTAAGAGTTACATTCGAACTCATCAACTTATAATAGATTTGATAATCTATCGCAAGTTTCCTCATTCATTTCCTCATGGAAATTCCATATGTTTTAATTCTTAATCTTAGACAGTGAGTTGCATCTCTGAGATGCGTTATGAAGTTTGGAAACACATTGAAATATACAACTTGGTTGCACCAGGAAGCTTTTACTGTTCCTAACAAACTTTTCTTAAAATTTGTTATTCTATCGTCTTGTAAGACACATAGAACATAACAGTCTATTGCATGTCTTGCTAAGAGTTTTATTCTTATTTGAACTGCTCCAATATGCATATAGGAATTTTTTTTCTGGAAAACTTCACTTACTTCCTTTGGAATTATTAATATATATAATGTTTGTTTCACCACCTGTGGTTGGAACAGATAATTATAGTATCTTGAATCTATGAGAATCCATAATAAAATATCCTTATAGATCTCATTGAATTTAAATCTAGGATCAGATGCTTCCGCACACTAGATTCGATTTCATTATACTCAAATTCTTGAGCATTTAGTAGCTATACTGGAACTGTATATATTTTTCTTGTTGAGGATTCTGCTCAGCATCTTCATATCTCTTTTTGATTTTGATGCACGTAAGTAGCTTTGGTTCACTAAACTTTAGCCTACTATAGATTTGAGATTCTGTTATTTAACTCTTGAAATTGAATTTCTATAGATTTGAGATTTTGTTATTTAACTCTCGAAATTGAATTTCGAGGTCTATACTTATATTCTGGAGATAAGCTATCTTATAATTATGCTGATGTATTATTGCTTCCACATTTTCAGTAAGTTTTTCTGTAGGAAGATATAAGCTTATAATTTCATCATCTTCATGTTTTACTTTTAGATCTACTATTTGATTCATCATATTCTGGAAACAAGAGTTTCTAAAAACTTTTTCAAGTTTTCTTGTGTATCTCTTAGTTGGGCTGCTTGATGATGAATATTGTTAGCTGATGAATATTGTTAGCAAGATTCTCAATCTGGACTAACTTCCTTTCAATATCTATAAGATATTGCTTTTCTTTGATGTAATCTAGCTTGATTTCAAGCCTAGAATTTTTTGAATTTATTTCTTCAAGTTGATTAATCCTCAGATTAAATCTCTTGAGTTGCTCTGTAACATTTTCAGAGGTTTTATCCCTAGATAAATGATCTAGGAACTCGATTAAGTTTAGTCTTGATGGATCAAGCTCTTCTACTCCGAACTCTTTTTGGATATGTATATGTTCGTCGTAGAGAGTATTTTAAACTCTACAAACGTATCAATGAAGTATTGATTTTCTTGAA
The DNA here is from genome assembly GCF_000184155.1 of Fragaria vesca subsp. vesca. Taxonomy (NCBI): domain Eukaryota; kingdom Viridiplantae; phylum Streptophyta; class Magnoliopsida; order Rosales; family Rosaceae; genus Fragaria; species Fragaria vesca. The sequence goes on from NC_020496.1 coordinate 14,942,106, forward strand.
TATGTCTTGTATGAAAGCACACTTGCCACTTATCAGTTTCTTTTCAATACAAAAGGAGTGGTAATTTTTAAGTTTAGATTATCTTTTATTTGTCAAGAGAAGCCAACTTTGTGACATAACCTTTTTCTTAACTGTTTTTTTTTTTAGCAAAACAAGCTTTGATACCACATAAAGCGGATCTAACCGATGCTCAGAAAATCAAGAGGTTTTTGTTCTTCCTCAAGTGTCTCTTTGAGAATTTTGATCTCTTTTTCAACCTGATATATCTTTTTCTGGATCCAGAATATAATATCCTAATAATTATTAGTATTTCTATGAAGTTTAGATAGGAATTCTTTTAATTTTCTTAACTTTTTTCCTTTCTGCTTCTAATTTTTAATAAATCTTATAAGAAATATAATCTGGTATAGATGGATTCTTTAATTGATGATGAAAATTAACTATTTACCTTTAAGTAAAGAGGATAAGTTTATATATTTGCAGTATGATAAAGAAACAAATTCAATGTTCTAGGCCTACCATACTCCGTCAATTTTTAATTTACTGAAGATAAATACTTAAGAAAAAGAAAAAGCACCAAGGGACAAAATTCAATAAAAGCAATTAAAAAAGGTTATTTTGGTCTTTTTGTTATACATTTAACATAATTGTTAAAGAAAATAAACGGAGACCCTTTGCTGATATTATTATAAAACTTCAGGTACCACAATGATAGAATTACGAGTGTGGGTATCACGTTGACCTTGCCACTAAAGTTTGGGTACCGGGGCTAAGTTTATCTCAAAAAAATAATACTACCAATAATAATAAAAATAAAAGAAATTCAAACCATATTAGAAGGTAGACATTTATTTTTTGACAGTGTTAAAGTACCCCAAATGCTTCTTATACCCAGAAGTTAATCATTCGGCACATGTGAAATGCTCCAACCGCAGCACAGTGTCTGGTCACTTTGACAGCTTCGATTCGAACTTATGTTAGAGAGCACACCCAACTAGACAAGAAAAACGGTAGTTATGTGGACATATAAGGCTTTAAGATGATTTGGGCAGACATATCAGATCTTCCCTTTTCTTCCTCTCTAAAAATTGAAGTGAATCGGAGAAAGGAAAAAAGAACAGTGGGAGAGGTTAACTAGTCTCCACGTCTATGGTTCCTTTAGTTCGCCAAAAACCTAGTCGGCCTGCTCCGAGTTTCCAGGAGAGTTCTCTCTCGCCTAGCTTTATTAAAACCCTAACAGCCGTCGCTCCAATTCCTCACCGTTCTTCTCCAAATCTTCTGCTCTTACGAACCCTAATCTCCTCCCATTCACTCATGGCCTCAATCGACGTTGTCACTGCCAGTTTCGCCGCCTCCTTGGCACTGGGCGGTGGCGGGTCTGCTCCTGATATAGGGAAGATCGGCGGGGGTCCTGTCCTTCGATTAACCTAATCTTTCTTGCTGGCTCGTTCGCTCACTCGACGTCCAGTGGATCCTTAAACTTTCATCAATCACTTTCAGCACACTTGGCATGTCTCTCATCCTTTTCGCATCCAAGAACGTGCATCCAGTTTGTTCTTGGCTTCATTCCAATCGGCCTCTGACCGAAATATGGTGTTGAAGGGTGGAGCCTGGTGTTTTGACAGAACACCGGTATGCCTGGAGATCTATGACGACATCCGTCCTCTTGTTGAAGTCCCTATGAAACACGTCCGTTTCTGGACTAGGGTCACATGCATTCCTCCTTTGTATGAAGAGCCAAAGAAGGAGTTTCTGGTGGCTTCATCGACTATGACAAGAAGGAGTTTCTTCGGGGTAAGATGCGAATCATATTCACCCATGATCAGTAGCGGATCTAGGATGAAATTATCACCCGGGTTATATGAAAAATTTTTGAAAAAAAACTGACTAAATTTTTGCAAAACGAGGTCACAAACCTTCAAAATTTGTAACCATCATCGCATTCTCAATTGTTTTAGCAAATTCTTTTTTATGTGAATTGAAGCACATTTGTGATGATCTATTATTCCTCTAACATTGTGGAAAATAAAGACATTTACCAATAGAAAGAACCTAACCAACAAAACAATTCAACGTATGCACTTGAGCCCAAAAATTTGAGATTAACAAACTAACAGCCTACTTATTTAAATATACTGATTTTGCCAGTGGATAGAAGATAAAGACAATCCTCACATGTTCCCACCAGAGTGAAAGGATTATATTTATCTCATTGTTTCAATTCCCCGAATCAATGAGAAGTGCCGGTGGACTTTTACAACGTAATCGCTGTTGATGTGGGCGAGTCCAACTTTGGCAGAATAGTTACAACTGCAACTTCAACATCACCCAGGTGAAGTAGGACTTTTTATTACTCAGAAATCTCACCTAAGCTTATCCGCCGGTGCCCATGATATCTCTAAACCTCTACTGCCCGAAAGATGTGTTTTCCTATCACATGGCGTCGAACCCTTACTGAAGTTCAAATATGAACGACTTCAAGGGCGATGCTCTGTCTGCAATCTCATCACGCATGCAGGTATTCGGTATGAGGAGAGACCGACTTCAAGTCCAGTGAATAGGTCTCTTAATTTTGCTAATTTGGCTCTTCCTCGGGACTACACTTTCTCTGCCAAAAGTCAGGGATCGATCCTAGGCTGAAGCAGCAGCGATTTCGGCACCACAACCAAAAAATAAAAAGCCTGTCATCAGTAGGTTTGAGAAGGCAGCAACAGTGATTATTTCGACTTTGGAATCTGAGCATGAGTGTGTTGAGTTGGTGGACAAGGGTCCAATATTGCAAGGTAGCTCCTCCGGCATTGCAACCAATGTTGGTACTGACGGTGGTGTGGATCCTTCTGCTGGTGTTATGGTGGCGGTCTCTCCTAAAGTCTCTAGAAAGAGAGAGCGTTAGGGTCATTACACCCCTTCCCCTAAGAAAATTAAAACTATTCTTGAGGGACGAGTTCCAGTCCTTCAAGCTGAATCTCTTGGTCTGTCGGAGAATGATATGGATTCTACTCTTATTTCCTCGAAGAGAAAGGTTGGTAAACCTCTTGGGCAGAAGAACAAAGTGCCTAGGCCACTAAGGACTCCAGCTGCTCCTCCATTGCGAATCACTACTCCAAAGTTTGATAGGGGTAAGGCGGGCCCGAACGATAGGGGCAATGAGGCCAATTGATCTCTTTGATCCTTCTCTAGACAATTGCTAGAAAACTGTTCTTGTTTCATTCTCGGTTATACTGCTTTGTACACCAATCAAGGTTCGCAAGCAACATGTATGATCGCTACATGGGAATTAAATAGGACTATAGGAGTAGTTGGAAATCTTTTGTGCTAGGTTTAAATGAGCGCATCTTACAATGATGAGAGCTCACTGTTGTTTTGTTATTTCTTGTTATCAACTAGATTAGTAGTTGTGAGTAGGTAATCTGATGTTTGTGTCTTCTGACCGTGGATAAGTAATGAAATTATCTATTTGATTCAAATAAAAAACTAAAAAATAAAATAAATAAAAACTAGTCTCCGCGTCTTCCTTTCACCTGCAAAGTGCTTTCCATTTGCATCAATCAATATGTTTTTCAAGGAAAATCTAATACCTCCCTCCCTAATTTCATCGAAATTAGCTCACCAGAATATCTCCTTGTAAGATTGGGCAAAGAAGTCTGAAATACCGACTTCTCCCAGTATTTTTAGAGATAGATTAGGATTCAGGAGAAGAAAGAGGAAGTACAATTCAGAGTAATCACCATCCACCCCATAAGCCTTATTGCAATAAAATAAAATAACATACTATTGCTTTGTGCTTTAACAATAAGGAGAAGAAAATTGTGAACAAAATGCAAATATGGTGACCAGCATACATGTAGGATAAAGACTTAAAGAGATTTCTCATCAAAATCATTAAGACCTGGAATGTAGACACAAATTGAAAACTACATTTCACTGTTAACCCTGATCGAATCTATAAAACTAAGACAGCCACATTTCATCATGGTCAAGGGTCAAGTGGGAGATGAATAGTTTTTTTCTAAGAAAACCTGGATTGCTCACTGTGTTGTTAGTTACACATCAAACTTCTTAAGAATTAAAATCTTCTTCAAGATAGTTTGGACTCTGGTGCTATCAGTTGTCATTCAATGTCAACTTATCAAGCAAAAGGAGGTGGTGGGGGATCAACACTTGATGTGCCTGCTAACAGCGTAACCACCTCGGTCATTGAAGGTCTTTGATGTTCATCAGTTTGGAGACACCAAAACGCAATTCTTAAAACACGCTCGAGCTCTTGAGTTAGATGCATACCACTTAGTCTTCTATCAACTACATTCTCCGGATGCCCATCTGACCACTCTTTGTATGCCCACTCACAGAGGTCCCCAACTTCTCTGCACCCACTTACCAACACCAACACCATCCTACCAAAGTCTTCTACATCTCTCATTGCTGAAGAGCATGATTCATTCCCGACGATTGTCCCAACCCCAAAGCCAGTAACCTTGGCCTCTAAATTTTCATCCAATAACACATCCTCCCATTTCAAAGTCCCATGGATGATGCACTTCCTGCAGCTTGTGTGTAGATAACTAACGGCTCTTGCCACGCTTAAGCATATATCAACTCTCTTCCCCCAAGTCAGCCTCTTACACAGTTTATGGTCTTCTATATATCTGTCCACAGAACCATTTTTGACATATTCATAGACCAGAAATCTGTGATTTAACTCGCAACAGTAACCCTGTAGCTTTACAAGGTTTTTGTGATGAATGCCACCTATCAATGAAACTGCAGACCTATATTCTCTTTCTTCAGAGGATGTATTCATCTTTCTGATTGCAACTGATTCTTTATCCGGAAGAACAGCTTTATACATCTCTTTTCCAATCTGATGCTTAAAGTTTTCTGTGAAGTCCTCTATTTCAGAGATGGATAACACAATCAAGCCATTTGAACTCGAGCTGGTACAAGCAAAACTGGGTTTCTTCCTGACCAGATTCCTTCTTCTGAAGAACCATAAACCAAGTGCCAATTGAAATAAAAGAAATACAGCAACTGAGGCTGCTCCAATTAGACAAGGAAGGCAAAACTTGTTTGCTGAAGGGGAAGACAAGGAGAGATTAGGATTTACAGCTAATGGATCTGCACACACCTTCACAAAAGATACTGAACTTAGTGAGGGGTCCGAATAGCCAGTAACATACTGCTTCCTCTTCATTAAGCAGTTTGCTGTTCCATCGTTTGAGAAGGTTGCAGCTGTACAGAGTGGGTCCTTGAGACACAAGCTTCTACATTGCTGTAAACTGGTTCGGACAACTAAATCATCAGTAGAGTTATACATTCCATATAGGACAGTATGCTTATAACTAAACAAACTGGAACTAGATTCACATTGCTGAGATGGGATCAAGCACTTTTCTGTGGACCCGTTCACAGGATTAAAAGGGCATTTACAATCAGGCAACCCAGACTCGGTAAAGAAACAGATGCCACGTTGACCACAAGTCGCAAAGACATTACACTGGTTCTCAACAGCTTGCCAGACTGCTCTCCATGTCATTGAAGCTTCACGCCATGAGTACAAGCGTAGATTACCATCAACATCCAGCCTAAGAAATCGGTAACTTAAAGAATCATTGTAATCTTCCCCGAACATCGACCACACAGTTTTCAAGTTTTGGTCACGGAGTTGTAGGGCTCCCTCAGAGGTGAGGAAAGCGGTAAGATTTGAACTAGGAGCACTTCCACTTGTCCAATACACAAAATGACTTTCCCATCTAAGTTGCAACTGACCATAAGCATTCATGAAAAGAGTGTAGTAACTGGACATATAATCGGACACGAGATTCTTGCTTGCAGCTCGAAGCATCTGCGACCTAGAGAAGTTTTGTCCGGGAAGAAGTGTGTCAGAGGGGGTATTAAAACTTTGCCAAACAATATGTTTCTCTCCATTCAACAGGACAAGGTTTCCATTATCATGAAGAGCAGCTGAAACAACAGATAATTGGCTTGTTTTGCTGCTCCATACAGCCACTCCCTTCAAAGAATCAATAATTACTAATTCACCATCCTGGGTCAACTGGACATAAGACTTTTCACCAACCATGATATTAGCTCCAGCAGTCCACACCAGAGTTTGTTTTCCAGGTGGAATAGACTTTGAATTGAAACGGATCCCAACACTATAGTTAGCATCATCTGTTCGGTTAAAAAATCCGAATGCGAAATCACCATTTGGGGAGGCCCAGATGTTTGTGTCTAGTGCAGAAAGTTTTGAACCTAAAGGAATCTCTGAAAGAGCAAGAGAATGTAGCACGAACCGAGCAAATATAGTTAGAAGGAAAGATGATCTAAAGAGAAGTCCTTCCTGCTGAAGCATATTTGAATATGCTTATAGATCCTACAAAAACAACTAACTAGTATCAGGGCTTAGGGTTTAAGAGCCAGGGCATTCGGCCAGAGACTAAACTAATTTAAGACCAAACAACTGAACAAAGAAATAACAATCAAACTAAAACTCATACAGTTGAAATGCTGTACCTGAAATTCAAATAGCCGGCCTGGAGTGCCACCATTACCATCTCAGACACATTCCATTTATCTGAGCCCTGCAAAGCAAAATTGAGCATCAAAATTATGAAGAAACAAAGAGAAAACCACAAAACTGAGCTGTAAAGGTTATTAAAAACACAAACGAATCGGATCTCTCAAGTGGATGTTGCATTTAAGTTGCTATGTATAAATGGGACCCAAATTGAATACGCTGCTAATCTGATTGCTCATGACTAAGAAAAAACAATAAGCCAAACAAGAAGAGAAGGCCCATTTTCGTTATAATAAAGCTGCTTCCGTTAATTAAACCTCAAGTTGGCAACAAATTTGACATTTCCATCTGAAACACAAATATTTCTCGATTGACGAAGTTCAAGTGAGATGTGTGTTGGGAGAAAAAACCCCAAATGATGAAAGAAGCCAAGTAAGTCTAATCGAAAAGAAAATGAGCATGCCCAAAAGGAAACGACGGCATTTGATAAATATACCTTGATAACTTAAGCGGGGACTGTCCAACGTGGGAGCTGCAGAATTCGAAGGAGGAAGAAGTGAGAGAGAGAACTAGTGAGACTGTGAGCTGCTGCTGCTGCTTTTCTCTTGTTTTCACGCGTTCTAGGGTAATTATTGGTTGGTATATTCTCAGTGCGTCTTTGGGTAAATTTTATGGCCATTCATCTCGCTATTTTAACCAACGAGCGACGACAAAAGCTAGTTACTGTACTTTGGCTCATTTCAATATCACCGTCTGTATTTCACACCGGGATATATACTGCTTTGTGGTACGTTGATTGAGTTTTTTATTACTCTACTCTTTTCTTTACAGTAAAACCACTATAAAGTTTTAATTTACAGTAAAACCACTATAAATTAATAACGTTGAGACCAGTAAAATTTATTAATTTGGAGGTATTAATCGATAAATTATTAATTTATCAATTATTTAATAACTTATTAATTTATCAAATATTATTTGATTTCTTAAATATGACTTTTTATTTTTTTTCAACAAAAATAATATTGTTGTACATTGTTCAATGTCTATATTACCAAATTTATTACGTATATATTATTCATATGCTACTTTATTCGATGTACAATATTATTCAACGTACTATGTTAGTTCGAAGTACAAAATTAGTTCATTTGATGAACATTAAATAAACAAAACATTATTTAACCGTAGTCACACACGGCGTATCATCTCAAATGAGTAAAAAAAAAATCGAGATGAATGATGAAATGTGTAAAGCATTGTGCTAGTACAATAAAGATAATCCAAGTAGCACTAAGAAAAATTTGCATAATGGGTTTAAAAAAAATATATTAGACTTGTAAGTGAGTCAAGGGACGATATCAAATATGATCAAGCGATCAATGTGACCTTAATTTTTAAGGAAAAACAAGTCACAATTCATAAATGAAAAATTAATTTTATGTATTAAGAATTATTTATTTATATATTCATTGGGGTCTATGTGAATTCTCGTATTTGTATTATCTTATAAATTTAAAGAATTATTAATTTAGCACGTTGTTCCCAACTCGGAAACCGGGAAAAATCATTATTTTAATGAGATTATTAATTAATTGAGTATTAAATTATCGATGTTCTACTGTATTTTTTTTTTCCAAGGGAGAAATAGGTGTTCAAACTCATTTTCACCCCCATTTTCATTTTCTAAAGTAAAAAACAGAAATGAAAACACTACCCCGATCAAAAAAGAAAGAAATGAAAACACTACCAAATGTCATTTTAAAAGGATCTCACGTACACACCTAGTGCACATTTGGTACGGGGGATTGTGTTACCCCTGCTTAATTTCTTTCACAATCCTATACTACAGAAGCACAGCTTGTATTATGGATGCCTTGACCCATGTTTGGAGCCCTTAGGACTATAATTAAAACTCACACCAAGAACAACCTGCAAAACTACCTACAAAAAGCCAAAGATCCATCAAGCAATATCATCGTTTGAGGTTGATGTTCAAACATTAGACTTTAAAACAATATTCCCCATGTCTGTTCCTCAATTCTGAAATTGATCCAAAAATCATGAAATCAAAACAAAGAAAAGAATTAAGAAGTGGGTATTAGACAAATGCTTTTGAGCTCATCATTTATTTTCATCAACCCAACACCCACCTCACAACAAAACCAAATCAAACGCGAACAAAAAACAATGACTGAAAATTTGAGAGTTTTTAATGAATGAATGGATCGATCTTGTTATTTATCATTTAGATCATGATAGAGCACAAAACGATCATGAGCTAGATAAATTGGGTTATGCAAACAGAGAAAAGAGAGAGATGATGAATTGATCAATTCTAACCCAATCCGTTATTGAACACTTGAACTGAGAAGAACCCACTCAGAAACATCCAAAAATTGAACTTGAACAAAAGCAGAATATGAGATCGAAGTTGGTTTTAGGACAAAACCAAAACCAATCCGAATTATTCGGTTTAAGGTTTTTTCCAACCAAATCCGGATTTTAAAACTTTTAACCCGAATATTCGGCCCATCCAAATTTTCGGATCGGTTCGGGCTTTAGTCCATAATTGAAAAACTTTTGGTCCATCTACTATCTCACTGTAAAGTTAAACTCTAAGTTTTTGACTTGAGTAACATATTTTTTTATTAACGAAAAATATAAACTCAAAGTACAACAAGCAATCCGATGCACTCCCAATCTTTTCTACACTAACAGATTTTTTCAAGAAATGAGTTGAATAAGAAATTGTCTTATATATGGAGATTAAGTGTGGGAGAGTACACTGTAAGTAGAGATGTAATCAACCAATAATAATAATTTTTCAGGTATATAAATTATATATATTTACACATTATATAATTCGGGTCGATTCAGTTATTTTCAGTTTGTTTAAGAGCTTGAACCGGATCCAATCAGATTTAAACCGGTTCAGTTCGGTTCGGTTCGGTTCGGTTAGTTTTTTACACACATTCGGTTAAATGCCCAGCCCTATCGAAAAGATAGAATTGAGTGAGGGCGAACGAGAGCGAAGCATGATTAAGGCTTCCAGAATCCCAACAATTTTGGGGTTTCTATGTAAGACGATGCGTCAGGCGTTTTCGGACTGCATATGGTCATTAAATATAGTCTGTGTTTCAGCCGAACACGGGACACGCCCTATTTTGTTATGCAAGCAGTCCAGTCCCTTCTAATCTCCCGTACCAATGCAAACGTGCTACTAATGCTCTAGAAGGAAGATGAAGGTTAAACGGTTAAACCAACTCCACAATCTTACTTCACGTAACTGCCCTGATTAACTACGTCCTTGAAGGAATGATCACTTTTTAACTTTGATCATGTACTCAACAAAACCACTTGCTTAAATTTCCTATATTTTAACTTTGATCACGTACGTAAAAACTGAACTAAGACTGATCGATGTGAGGAAGCTAGGTAGTTTATAAGTAGCAGTTTAAACACTCCGGTTTGTAGTGTTTCAATCTACTTGTAACACCCTCCACGTACATTTTTCATATTATAACAAACCATTGTGTTCATAATAAGCACACTAAGTGTCAAGGACCATGCGTGTCCAAAAACCCTAGCCCTAACACCGTAAGTTAGCAAATTAAGCAGACCAGCAAGCTTAAAATTCACTAGGAACGGCATAACGCGATGAGAAGTGTCACTTCCTGGCCTAATGCTTAATTATGAGACTTTCATTTCATTTTATTTTTTCAGTTCTTATCTAATACTAGAGCTTAGTACTCGATCGGAAAAAGTGATTTACTTGGGTTTATTGTCCTGGCATTGTTTCTTATCCTCTTTTTTAATTTATTTTTTGCCCATCTTATCTGGTATATAGAAGTACATTAATCAATTATTCAAAAAAAAAATACATTATTCAAGTTTCAAAATAAATAAAAAACATGTGATTCAAAATTTCAAAGCTACAAAATCATGCATGTCTGAGAATTAAAGCACAGGGACTAATTAAAACAGTTAACTTGAGCATGCACGTTACTAGCGTGAAACAGTGAAACTTGTATAGTCATGTATGATTATAACTAAGAATGCCTCCTGAATGAATTAGCATTTTTGTATGATATGCCTGCAGAATGAAGGGACTTCAGAAATACGTACTCATTCCTTTGAAATGAAACTAAAATCATAATTTTATTTCTGAGTTCTAGCTGAAATTTAAAAGGGTTCCACTAATAGCTAGTCAGAAGCTGCAGAGATTTGAAATATTTCTTAGAAACTACGTACCATTATGAGGGTTATTGTCGGATCATGGGATCAGAAAGTCGCCATAGAAGTAGGTCTCAAAGAATCTGTTGTCGAAATCAAAACCAAGATAGAACAACTCTTGGGTGTCCCAGTCGCTTCACAAACACTTGCAGTCTGTGGCTTGGAGTTACTAGATGGATTAGACATGGAAGATTACCCGATTGTCACTGAAGGTACCAAACTTGACCTCACCATCAGATATTGGATGGCACCCCCAAACTTCAACCATTCAGGTAAAATTCAGATTATCATCAAGTTTTCAGCTAGACAGCTCCACATAGAGGTTGACAGGACCGAAACGGTGCGCAGCCTCAAAGAGAAAATACACATCATGGATGGCACCCCTATCAAAAGAATGTCACTCTTCTTTTGTGGAACCGAGCTAGAAGAAGATTTTCGCCATTTAAGTGAGTATGGTATACACGAGTTTTCTGAAATAGTTGTGTTCCTCAAGTCGATGAGTCGTGTAAAGGATGACCCTCCCTCCAAAAGGTTGAGTCTAGTGGTGCAAACTTCGTCGAGTTTACTTAACTCGGCGAGGATTCCTGTGGAAATGAAGGACTCGAGCACGGTTAATGAGCTGAAGGAATTACTTTTGAGAGGAAAAGTTCTCCCACTTGATGACTACTTGTTCATACACAAGCAGAGGATCATGCGTGAAAATTGCAGCCTCAAATGGCATGGTGTTGATGATGGGGATTTCTTATATGTCTTCAAAGGGACTGTTTGTCGTGGTTGATATTTATCAATATCATAAGCTAGTGCTAGAAGGATTAAACTTAGTCCTATAGCTGGCAATTCAGATTACTTCAACTAGTTTCTATATGAAGAAATGCATATATAGCATAGCTAATAAGGATTAAATTTCATGTCAAGTAAATGGTGACAAAATAAAAACACTTCAACATCCTGATCAGTGCCGACTATCACTACAAAATTAATTGTAATTTTTAGAATAAAGCTTAGTATGTAAATGTTAGCAGATCGAAGAACTGCTAGCTCATCCAATTCTGTGCATCTGTTTCTAAGAAGGGAGGATGAACTCACTAATATATTAAGATCAAGACAGGCCGGGCACAAGCATTGTCATGAGTATGCCTAACACGAATATGGCCATATGGGATTCTCTTCCTCATCATGTTACAGAAGCCCTCCTTTTGATCGTCGGATCTGGTTGCATTAGGGGTTTTAGGTAGAAAAATTCTTTGTATCCTTGGCTTCCTTGCAAAAATCACTAAAAGGGAATCTTATTTTTTATTTATTTAATTTTTTTTTGGGTTCGGAAATTTTTATTTTATGTAATATATGCTTCTCATATCTGATTCTTATTACTAGCCTGAAATGCAGAACAAAGGTGGCCAGCAGTGGCCACCACAAGATCTGGAGAGCAAAAAAGAAAAGAAAATTATATGTAGATCAGATTACTGCTATGTTTTAATATATTTTCTTCTTCTTCTTCTTCCTTGTATTAATTTTTCATTGGAGGTAGTACGTAGCGGTTAGCTAACTAGGAATATATGGCAAGAGAGAAGCAGGGCCTGCAGTTAAGCACCAAAGGGTGAGGCATGGTTATCAAGAGGATTGAAGAAGATATAGATGTGGGAGCCGTCTCGGACTCCATAATCAACAAGGGAAACCCCATCACCATTGTCGTTGATGGTATAGCTACGATGATGATCAACATGAAGAATCAAGATGAGCCGGTCATAAGGGAGCTTCTGCTGGGTTTCGATTTCCCTCTTGAGATCAGAAACCGTTGCATTGTTTTCGACTTGGACATGGAAGAGAGTTCCTGTCAAATTCTCCACAACCACCTTCATTGAATTCTACAGGCATGCATATCGAGGCTCATTATTATTGAGATCCATCAGAGAGAGAGAGAGAGAGAGAGAGAGAGAGAGAGAGGTGTTCACGTATGCTGCATTCTCGCAGGTTAGTTTCCTGAGTTGCACTGTATTACATGCACAAAGAATGAGCTGATTTTTAGAAGCTAGCTAACAGCGCATGCAAAGTTGCAAAGCAAACGAGTGTACCACATCATATTAATGTTTGTCTACATCATAATTCTATACCTTATATTAATTTCCATTCAATACACGTTAAACAAAACCGTTTCAACATCAGAAACTACAGCAAACCTTGATAACGAAATTGTCACCATTCATTTCGGTCCTTCGCTGATCGCGGCTAAAACTCCCCGAAAAATAGACATCATACATTAATAATAAAACAAAACAAACAAAATCTTTTAAAAAGAAAACCAAGCACTGGTTGCGGGTTTGTACTTCGTAGATTGATCAACGGATTTGTATCAACTTTCATTCTACATAGAAAGTGCTTGTTACCAGTATAAGCTTAACTTCTAGCAAATAGCAAGCTCCAGTATAATATCATGATGTTATATATTTTCCCCATCTGTAGTTAATACACGCAGATAGGAGATGTCAATCACTTTCCATAGTGACCAATCTGAGTTTTCTATCACCAACAAAAAACTCAGAAAGGTGGGTTTCCTGCCGTCTAATAAAAAAAGCTCATCTTGGTTATCAACACCATCTTTTCCGATTTTCTTGTGAGAATTCAATAGCTAACAATTTGCTGAAACAGTAAAAGCCAATCTGTTATCAGTTCTTCTCAGCCGTAGCGAGGTAGGCTCCCTTCAGTTACTCACTCTGATGAGTACTAGGCGTCAGGCAGTTCGTAATTTGTAAGGAGGAGACCCACTACTGCCTTGTTATAGTCTTGCCAGGTTGTATCTGCTGCATATCTTTACAGCAGATGATGCGAATCTTCAAGATTGGCATTGAAAGTGTTTCCATCTTATTTTCTGAAATAACTCAACTAAGTGCATCTTCCGAGTCCACCTTTACCTGAAAACAAAAGATGAAAGATATTGGACATTACCTACATGGAGACAATACTAAATGTCCATTGCTCGAGTAGCTGTAGATTGAGAAAATATAGATTACCAGTTGGAGATGTTTCAGCAAAGCTCCGTGTAGCAAATCTTTGAGGTGCTTACATTGATCCACCATGTGACCTGAATTTATCATTTCCTCAAGTTGGCACCAGAGGCGCTGAATTGTTGTATATGGAAACCAGACTCCAAATGGTCTTTTACGATTCATGATGTTGACCCGTCTCTGTTAATGGAACATAACAAGTTAAACGACCGACAGGAATGATATACCTATTCAGCATAAGTGAATATGGTTAATTAACTGGTGGGATTCAAGATACCATTTTCTACCACTTCGTGAGCTATCCTTCTTTTTTTTTTTCTTCTGAGAATGCACTTCGGTGAGCTATTGAAAACTCTTTACCGATGTACGATAAATCTTCTGATATCTTAAAATCAAATAACCATGGCCATAAATATCCTATTCTAAAAGCAATATAAACTACATGAAAGCAAACCGTAGTGTTTGTGTGTCACTTTGATCAAGTTACATATTCATATTGCAATTTGCAACAAACACAAAAATAATGGTATAACATAGGTCCAGATAATATCAGCTGAGCAAGAATTCAGAAGCTTTAGATAGAAAAAGGATGGACTTTACCATGGATGCAACAGACCCTATGTACTCAAGCAACAGATTCGTAGCTTCTCTATATCGGCCATAATTAACATAAAGTTGAAACAATAACGCCGGATTTGATTCTTGGCCAGTCATCCCCAATGTCCTTTCCCTCCTGCCATCCTGTTAACAGTCAGTGCATGTCATCAGGCTATCACGTTAAGAGACTGTGTCTTTTGAGGCTATCCCATTAAGAAAGAATATTAAAACATAGTGAATTGGAAATCAATGTACTCTGCATAAACAGCATACAGAGAGTTTCGTTTTGGTCCGGTGCAGCCTAAAGAGTTACCTTGAATAATTTAACCAACCAAAGGGGCAGTTCGATTTGAGAATCTGTACGAAGAAGAGTTTCGGCAACAACAAATGGTAGACGGGCATGGAACACTTTATATCGGTCCTGTATATTGTGAATGTAAAACAATTTAAAAATACGAAGAAAATTACATATAGGCAAAGAGAGAGAACATTGAAAACATGAAGAATGAACAAAACACATTGTGGCCTGTAATGTGGAATATCCATACATTGTCCCGATTTCATTAAAAAATATTTCTTTGACTAATTTGATAAAGGAAAAAGATATCCACAGATTGTCCCGAATTCATTAAATATATTTATATGACTAATTTGATAAAGGAAAAAGACAACAACCTTTCACCTACATTGTATTGAGAATAATGTAAGTTCACAACCTAAGTGGGTATAAAAGTATAAACATTGTACACCTCTAATCAAATACAGATACCAAAACACTTAAATTTTGGAAGCTGATCACACCCCAAATAAAAACAAAGAACAAAGTTCTACTATGGATTAAAATCAAAATCACAGTTCCGTTTGTTTTTTTTTCTTTTTTTTTGCAACTATCCAAGAGCAAAACTTGGCCGGTCCATGATCAACAACATATTGTCTTATAACCCATTTAAGAAACAAATTTTGAGATATAATTTTTTCTCTAATGAACTAAACATGGAGAAGAAGAAAGATAGAAGATACGCACAAGATAAAGCTCGAGAGTTCCCCATTGACTAATTCCGTTGGGTTGTTGATTTGATGAATGTACTTCAGGTGAACCATGAACAATCACTTCATCCTTTGAAGAAGTCAACAGAAGACCCTGTGTTGTGGGATCATCCCTGAAAGTTATGAATTGCAACATTTAGTGTCAGTTTTAAGAATTATGTAGCCAAGCTGTAAAACAAAGTAACCTAACTGAGCAAAAATTAAAAGTATTGGAAGCCAATTGCTTGTCTTGGTATGGAAAAGAATTATCTTACCCAACCCTTGAAGAATCAACTATATGTGGAAAGCATTTTAGTGACATAGCAGAGAAAACTCTTTCCAATCCCCTGAAAAAGCCAACATCGGGGTTACATTGAATGCTTATAAAGGAAAAAACATGTAATAGTAAATAATATACACATATGTACCTCTTTAATTCTGAACCTTTGAAGAATCTTAAGAGAACTGTAAATGCCATATCATATAGATTTGTCTCGATCAAGAGATCAACCAACTCTAATTGTGCTTTCTGGGTTCCTGATTGTAAAGAAAGGAACATAACATAATCAAAACAATAGAAAGTGAATAAAGAAGGCAAAGCAAACATTTCCAACCGAACCATGAGATGTAGACATCAAAATGCTCAGAAAGGTGGGACGTATTGGCTCTCAAAGGAAAGAAATGAGTATCATACCTAGGAGGGCTTGTAAAAAAAGCTGTTCTTTGCTGTCTTTTTTCCTCCTAGGGTTATGAGTTAGAATATGATATTTTCAAAGACAATTCATGATAGCTGCTTACCATGTGATGAATAATCTATGATCGCTAGTTCTTAACAGTGGCATTTTTTTTTCTCTTGGGTTACTAGTGACGGTGTTATTATACTTATGTAAACAGATGAGGACATGACTACTATCAGTCCATCAAACCATACCCAAACTTACATAATATTAAGGGATAGTTTCTATAACAGGGCTTTCGATCTTGTTCATGAAGTTGCAGTTGTGACTCAGTTACTCTTCAAGACCTTCAAGACAAAAGCTATGAAGAGGTTTGGAAGATTTCCAGAGAGTTTTTGACTATTTAGATCACTAGTCGGTCCTCAAGGAGGTAGTCACATATCTGTTCTCTATTTTTCCATCTCTAATGCTTTTATAGCAGGATGGAAAAACACAGACTAGGGAGAGACTAGGAAAGGAAATGACTCAGACTTCTCCTTTTTCTTTTTTCCCCAAGTAGGTATATATATGATATAATCACCCAGAAAGTGGGGATTATGATGTTGATTGCTTAAAAAGTATATAACTTAATCAGCACAGCACAATTACCTGTATTTGTCCATTTGACATGTGCCAATGACAGCAGATATTCTGCTGAAGTTAGCACATACTCATTCTCAATTTTCTGAATATCTATATAAGATTTCCAACTTTGGGGATCAACATCATTGCTTGCTGCTGCAATACAAAACAAAAAGAAAGCACTGGATTACAAAGTTATATACAAGGAATCTATATATTAAAAAATACACACATAAATGTAAAGAGCCTTCCAGTAAGGGATCCTTCGAATTGTGCAGCTTGTGTCTGTATATGTACATTCATGTCTCCTATCTTGTGCATATTCATTATCTCTTCTCAAAAAATAATATGTACTGGTGAGGGCCAAATTCCATACAAAGAATAATATAGAATAGTAGTAACTTGTTTTTTCAATATCAGCCATCGAATTTTGAACCAACAGTTGATGAGCATTTAACCTTTTCCTCAGAAAATTGAGGATCAGAACTATGGGTATATAGTTTATGAAAATATGCATGGTAATCATGATCTGAAGATAATAAAAATAAAAATAAAATTTCTTGGCGGTTCCATCACTTACACTGGTCTTCAATTGTTATTCTAGCCTTTTTACTCGGATACTGCTCGTTGTGAAGAGCATTTCTCTCAAGCAAAGGATCAATCCAAGCATATGCAGGAAGAACAAGATAAAGTGCGTTGATAGCAGCAGAGAGCCCATTCTGGATTTCTTTCAGTGCTCGCCACAATTGCTTGTAACCTTTGAGAGATGTTTCAGTTCTCAAACGGGCAGAATAAAGGTACATGTAGCTTGCTGCTTTTCGCCAGTTATGCTGATGCATTTCAAATGCATAAAGCAACTTATATAAGTTTGGCTTTGCTAAAATATCTGACCGCTCTGCCTGCATATTTGAGCAAAAGAAAGAAAATGAACACCAGGACAGCAAAAAGTAAGGGGAAAAAAAGCACAAAAAACACAATACCCAACAGCAATTATTAAGTCATACCTTCCAAGAAAGCTCTTGTTCTACCTTCTCTGTAAGACCAATGAACGGTAGCTGACCACCACAAAGAATCTGCCATCAATGACAATAGAAAAAAAAATTAGATAAGAAATAGCCAGTAATACATTACAAGCTCAAGTGGAAATAGAAACCAGCTGCCGCAATCCCTCAAAGAAAATAAAAAATGGTTGAAAGCAAACAATGATTAATTCAAAATGTGATCGGAAACCTTTATGGCACGACGTTCATAAAGAACGATTATAAGACGCCTCAACCAGATGTACTTGCTCTCCTCATCTGGATTTGAAATTATTGCACAATATGCATCATAAAACAGATTCAGATCTAAAGTAAACTTGCAAACATGTGCCCAAAGTCTTCCTTTAATGGTAGATACTGATTCATTATGTGGAGCTCTGCCGTGAGACTCATTGTTTGCACTGTCAGCCTCCTCAACTTGCTCAAGTGCAGCAAGGGCAAACTGACATGCACCATCACTAATACTATATTGCTCAAATATCTGCATTGCCCACTGATAGTAATGCAGCCTCCATGCAGCATCTGATACGCTACCATCTGAACCAGAGAAAGGTAAGGCAAAGGAAATAGGGAAAAAAAAAGAAAAAAAACAGAACTCTTAATAATAAAATTATTGTTCAATGCATAGAGGTAATAAACTCACCGATACCAAGATGTGGCAACCCCACTTCCTGAGGCAAGCTTTGTAAAGCCTGAGCTGCTTCTTTTCCAGATGCAGCTCTGAAAAGATAAATCACAATATACGTTTTCATGCATTTGAAAACTGGAACTTTAATAATCCCAGGAGCAAATTCACAGCATTAGGCGTGATTATTCTAATAAAACCTTCGTGATTTCCTTTGCATGCACATTACTTTCCCAATTTTCTGGTTTAATAATGTACTTTTTCATTCTTACTATGATCAAGAGTAGAGTTGTTGAGCAAATTAGAGACTAAAAGCTTTTTCTTTTATATTATATCTTCAAATAATGGGAAATAGAATAGGAGAAAGCTGTAGAATAGTTTAAATGCCCTACGAATATCCATGAAACCCTAAACCCTAAACCAAGCAGCTCTCTATATGACGTTCTAAAGTCATGGATTTCTCTTTCAGCTCATCGGATATCCACGAAATGTTCTGAGGATAGGAACTGGACTGGTAGTTGATAACATTTTCTTCCATATTTTATATGCAGAGATTTAATAAAAGGGGCTGAAGGGCCCTAAAACAGGAAAAAAAAAATTAAAAAAATAAAATATGTGTGTTGATGCTTCCTACTCCATTAATACGAAATGCTTTATATGCTAAGTCCAAACAATGCCAATAACAATATGACCGCATCCCAACAATAGCCCAATGTTTGCCTTTATTATTTTCTAAATAAGATTTTCTCAGTAAATTTGATGAGTCAGTGCAAATATGAAAATTCACTGCAATATACGCAAGAGGTGGGTGACATGAGGAATATAATCAAGGCCAAAATAAAATAACTCTTTGTTGTATAATGCTTTTTTATGATCTGATCAATAAATGCTTTTTCAACTTTTTTTTTTTAAAAATTCCAAAGCACTTTAAGAGGTAACTTTTATTCAAAAATAAAAAATAAAAAAAAATAAAAAAGAGGTAACGCTTGGGGAGGTAATATATAATACATAGAGAACAGAGAAAGTAATACCTGAAGAAACAAAGAACAGCTTCATGAACTTTCTTCTCTTTCAGGACCCCGTTTAATCCACGATGTGCCTGAGCAAGGAAGCAGCATCCTAAAAGATGATGAAGTATGCACCATTCGCCATCTGTAGCTTGAATACCGTGAGAAGTCTTCTCCTTTTGTAAATGTGCCTCCACAATAGTGAGTAGGCGCTTTATGCAAAACATAAACAATAGTTGAAGTAAGGACATAGTTCAACAAAGCATTTGTGAACATAAAAGCCCAGCTATTAGAGGAAGCTATATGTAGAGAAATAACCTCAACAGCATCATACTGCTTGTGCCTAAGCAGAATCAATGCAAGATCCGCTGCACGCCTCAGGGGAGTAAGAGGTTCCCCATTCTGGCCCCACATGGTCCAGCTAGCAAATTCTCGTATTGAATCAATTATGTCCTGAACATTTGGTATGCTTCTTGGAGAAAAGGGGCTCTGGTCTTTGTCAGAACTTCTAACATTGAGTAAGAATATAAAAGCCAGAGTGAAGTCACACTTCCCAAGCTTCTCATTCCATGATCTTCTGCCTGTGTTGCTACCTGAACCATAAAAATAGGATAATCATCAGGGAACCAATAGAGTTTGTAACACTAGCTAAAAGCTCATAAAGGATCCAGGATCCAGCACTAGCATTAACACACCAATTTGTAACAATGAAAGTTGAGAGCTGAAATCTTCAATTGAAGCTGATTCAGAAGGTGTGGTGGCAAAGAAATGTAAGAGAAGCCACTCATAAATGATTTCTTGAATCATGGGAACCAACATGAGTTGTATTTTGGATATATCATCAAGCAGCATATTGATCTGCATGCAAAAAGAAAAGGGATAATCAAATATATCAGAAGTTTACTGGATTGACCTTTCATTATATTCTATTAAATTGGGAGTGCTATAATCTTATAAATTATAGTTATTGAAACCTTTATCTTTTCTCATAAAATACTCTTCCAACACTCATTCACCACCAATACCAAATCCAGTAACCGCTTGCGAAGCCAAAAAGAATCTTAGAAACTTAACAAGACAAAAGATTAAAGAAAGAACTCACCTGCCCACTTATGCTCACTAGATAGCTTAGAAACAGATGAATATCCAGTGCAGACTCAAACATAACCTTTGCAACTTGAGATGTAGCCTGGACCAAGATGGAGGCATTGATATCCAATGCTACTTCAGCATCATAGTTTTGTGTAATTTTCCGAGGTACGAGATACTTTAGATAGTTCTCAATCACACTCAAAATACGGCTCCATGTGCCAAATTTCTCGAGCAAAGCATGAAGAGACAACATCATGTCGATAGAAAATTTCCTCAAATTTTTGTGATCTGCTAGATTTTTCTCCCAGGCAACATCAGTTCCAAGATCCGATATATGAAGCATTGCTGCTGTTGAACTAATTCCAGTTTCTAATACCTTCAATAGACGTGGAACAATTTCTTCAGGTGAGATAACTGGTGGTGTTCTAATGAGTGATTCATAATATATAGCAGAAGCTGTTTTTCCCAATTGCTGGCTAACGTTAATGACACATCTCAGCATTTCAGCAAGTATCTCACAATCAAGAGCCTCACCAAATGAATCCAACCCAAAGCTTGGAGAATTGCCAAGCTCATCCAAAGAGCCTATCAAGCATGAATTTGGATATGAGAAACCATATCTAAAAAAAGAGTGGACAAACTATTAAACAAGAAATTATATTTCTGAAAAAACAGACAAAAATTAACTCTACTTCATACGAAGGACAGTGAGATACCATCATTAACCCGCTCAATATCCTCCAAAGAACGAAAAAGAGATACTGAACTCTTTCTAATTAAACCAACAGTGCCGGTTGAGGAATCAACAAGCAAGCCACATGGTGCATTGCTCTTGCACCAGTTTTGGAAATAGCAAGCACAAAAATTTTTCCAGCAGCAAAATATTGACGATGGATTACCAGTCAGACCCTATCACAATATAAAAAGTTTATCAGTTGGTTACTAAATCCAAGTGATTCCTTCCCTCCAATATGTGCATGTGCATGTGAATGAGAAAGAAAAGTCAAATCACTAGGAAAACCTCATCTTCAATCAGGGAAAGGATTTCTTTTTTCAACCCATCAGCAGTTAAGGAGTGGAAATCTGACTCGGTCCAGTGCCTATTATAATCCAACAAAGTTGTGCGCAAAGCAGCATTATGATGAATGCCAGGAAGAAGCAGCCTACGTAAGAAAATAGAAGATACAACCGGTAGAATATGATCCTGTACAAAGTCGCATCAAGCAAAGCATTGTAAGCAACAATTTTAACATCTAGTAACATCTTGCTTGGATGAAGCATGCATTTTACAAAAGCTCACAATTGTTTATTTTACATATACATACATATATAAATACACCTATATCTATATATGTTTAGATTCAACCCCCTAATACTGTTACAGCCTTAATCCCAAATTTCTGTGTAGTCATCATAAATTCTATCTGAAGTTATCCAAAATTATATTAGATATGCAAAAGTAGGAAAGAATAACAGTTGTCTGCAAAATGTCTTCCTCTCTGATTATGTAGATTGTCCTAATTGGAGCCATAATTATTTAATTGATAATGACCCGCATTCTAGCCTAACCATCTCAGTGAGTCAATACTTGCAAACAAGCTCAAAATCATTTATACACGTAAACCAGAATTTCAAGCAGGGCAAATCAGAGATTCTCAAACAGGAATCAGATTTTCAAGGAAATAGGATGCTAGTCTACAACTAAACAATATAAGACAGCATACCTTTGAAGATGAAAATACTGAATGAGTTATCAAAAGAAGGTTGTCTGAAGAATGTTCAGAACTTTGAAAGAGTTGATCTGCAACAAAGTCCTCTTGCAAAGCATAACAAACGGCATCAACCCTACAAATACAAATGCAACTAAGGATCAGAGCACTCATCTAAATTTAAAATAGTCATGTACACTGTATAGTGGACCCAAACACAATTTTAAGAATTCCTGATAAAAAGATACCCATAATCAGTGGTGTTCGCAGTCACCTGTTGACCTGATGCAGCAGACCTACTGCTTAGATACCAGGATCAACAAGCTCTAAAGCTTGGGGCTTTAAACACACACAAAACACTTGGATTTGGGAATCACTCCCTGGTTTCTCACCAAAATTTAGGCCTCTCACCCAAACTAGGCTTCACGCCAATCCCATCACAGGAAAACTCAGAAACACTCTGATAATTTTTATTCATATAACATAACATAGCATACCTAGGTAGTCCTTACACTTATTTATACTTGAGCTGGTAGCTCAAATGGACTGCACTAAAGACTCTTAAAGACTCTTCTAAAACTGAAGCATTAAAGACTCATTAGGACCCTCTCTTGAAACTGACGCATTTAAGACCAACTTAAAGAGACCTTAAGACTTCTAAACTGAAATGGAAATATGAAAAGACACAAACAGCTTAGAGACTTCAGGCATCAGACTTTGTTACCCTCCCAGGTGTAAAAATTATCTTGAATGATCAGGTGCTTTCTCCTTCCATTTGTTTCGCTCATAAACCTTGAAAGGTTTGACTATGATGTCCTCATCATGACCAAGATATTCATGGTCACCTAAGGGTTGAGATTAAGACACTTAGAAGGAAACTAACAATATGGTTAAACCACAGTCAATTAAAAATTAATAGGAGTGAATAGACTTACGTGTTGACATTCTTATGCAGCAAGTCATGAAGCACCAGACCATTATTTTTCAATATGCATATCTTGTTGGAAATAAGTTTGACATCAATCCATCCATCCTATGGAAAAAGCAAATCGATAACACATTTGGTATAAGAGGTCACAAGGACACAAAACTTAAGAAACCCAAAGATTAAATAAACAAAAAAAATTACCTCCTCAATAGGAATAATTTGTTCTAAAGGTTCCATCAATAAAACAATTCTGTCTCCCACATTACAATGGAGGCTATATACGTAGATGGTGTCTGAGTTAATTTCCTTCATGAAATCAAACAAAAGCAGAAATGCAAATATAATATCAGGCTTGTTTAACTGAATGCATATAGAAGAAACATCAAGTCATGCTAGAGGAATATAACTGATTTCTATATGCAGTTTAAAAATGAACCATGGTTTAGTATGAAAATGATAAACTTTCACTAGTTCTTAGCTACTGCCACTTTCATCTTATACGGATGCATTTGTGATCTGCCATTGTTTCTGCTGTGTGTTGCTTTGAGGCAGTTTTGACCCTAAAAGTCAACTCAGGAAATCTGTGTAAAATTAAAAGTATATGAATTGGCGCAATCTGGGGTTGCAAAACTTGGAGAGTTAGTTATGGGATACACACACTTCTAATTATATATATATAGGATAGCTTTCCAGAGCTGGGGGTGGATATACCCTACTACCCACCAGGAACTAAGCTCACTTGATTAGAACTCATTCGTGTAGTACGGGTTCGGAAAAAAAATGAATTATTTGCTTTCTGGTTTGGAAATGTCTCTCCTTTTCAGAATTCCTCTTCTGTGGACGTACCGGAATACAATCTTGGATGGGAAGAGAAAGAGAACCACCTTCTTTGCATTCTCTAGTACTTACTGGGCAGCTGCCCTAATGGTCCCTAGATGGGAAGTAATAGGACTTGCACATACATGCCATGCCTCATTCAGACATCATATTGGAATGCAGTCTCTTGTGTAATGTGGTGCTTAAGGAGAAAATGAATTGCAAGAACTTACAAAGAAGTGGAATACTTTTACACTAAGCCACCACCACTTATACAAGCACCAGGCCAAACATAGGCCACAATCATAACTAATATCTATGTGCACTTCCAGAGCAAACCAAACATCAAATCACAAATTGCCATCACCACGACAGTCAAAAAGATAACTATAACAAATAATATTTTGATAAAAGAATCTCATTAAAAATTTATGAACGTTAAAGCTAGAGAGGTCAACTTTGTACAGGGAAATGGTATTTGTTTTCGGATGTTCCGAATGATACGAAGATGTGATAATGTGAACAAATTGCGAATGATACTGAGTGTAAAAACAAAAAATTATTTACATATCTATATTGCTTTTTCTTTGTCAAGCAGACTTATCTCCATATTTCTTTTATACTTTATTTGTTAAACTTAGCCTGAGATTTAAGAAATGTTAAATATGCCAACTGCGATATATAGAAATACTCACTATAAACAAAAAAACAACAAAACAAAACAAAAAAAAAATCATAACCCATTCTAATTTTGTCTTTGTTAGAAAATTTAAAATCTTAGCAGTAGTATTGTGTCTCCATACCAAATTCTCACTGTACAAGATTGCCAAAGGAATTATGCTCGAATTGTTTTCAGCTTGACCAACCCACACTCTTACTAATGCAGCTCCTGCACCATACAAGTTAGAAAATCATAAAATACAAGTAATGCTTTCTCATATTGAAAGAGGACACTAGTGTGGATAGGATCATTTTGCAATTTTGGAAAGAAGAATGTTCTGATAAATTGGAGAACACAAGTGTGAATACATGCTATAGTTCATTGAAATTTTATTTTCTTGTTGCTGCAGAGCATAGATAATGGAACTTCCAAAAGGAAAATTTGAGGAGATATATGGTCTCACAAAGCTATACAAACTATGAACAAGCATTAAAAGACCTTTAGGTCATGAGAAAGTCATTGCATATATAGATTTCAGATGTTGTCAAATAGATTCCGATGTTTTATACATACACACACATATACATCACTTGTATCTTTTCTTAACATTATATATTACTTGTACCTATAACTTTAAAGTCAACTAAAGAATTAGCCTTTATTATGTTTGTTGGATTCATTCTCTTTTTCTTAAATGAAAAAGAAATGATGAAGAGATTATGATCCTATTACCAGTGGAAGAGACTTCCACCCTTTTGCTATGATACTAAGCATATGACGACCTATTTCTAATAAATTTCTCCCTATTTCTTGAGAATCATTTGTCCTGACTTGTATGGCTACAGAACTGGCAATAATTTGTTTGCCGAAAACAAGTGGATAAAATTTTTATTTATAGAGAAAACAAGTGGAGGGTTTTGTATGTATCAAAGTTAATCAACCAGATAGAGGTTGTGGTATTCCAGCCCAAACAATACAGGTAGCCAATCCCGTAAACCATACATGAAAACCAACATATATTTGTATCATCACCAAAATTCATTCATACAACCGACCTTCATTTGCATATGAGGCTGACCAGTTTTCCTTTTTTCATTGTTAGAATCATAAGTCATAACAAATCATGAATATGGAACTTGACACGAACATCATGTCTCACAAAATTCTACCCATTTTAAAAAATTATGATTCCTACGGACAATAATTTGCAGAAAACATCTGGCAGCCATTTCCCATTATTGCTTGCTTGATTACACACATAAAGATGACTAATTTTATACAAGTTCACATTACCTTCCAATCCTTAAGTTACTAAATACTCTATAAAACAGAACACTATAATCACAAGCCAAACTTGAGACAACCCCAAAACCCATCCATTCTTAATATGTTACTGGTCAGCGAATACCGTAGACACATTCATTGGACACTGCAAACCCTAAAACCTGTTAAACATATGCCTATAAGATTTAACTGCTGACCTTAGCATGATTCTTTTGAGTTTTTCTCAGCATAAAGTGCTGCATGTACAAGCCTAAAGTCTTTGCTAAGTTCATTCATGTACAATAAATACCACACAAGAGAATTAAAACTAAGAAGTTTTGGTTTGAGAGATTACTATTTTTATTAGCTGGTAATGACAAGCGACTACTGAAGAACAGCATAAAAACAATCACAAAAAGAATGAGGAAAACGGTAGCACTTGCCTGCCATTGTCGGACCGTTCAACTTATGGGAAAAGAGCCTGCTATGAAATAAGAGATCCCATACACGTAACACCCCATCCGTATGAATCACAAATATAAGTGGTTTCCCATGAACCATAGATATAGCCAAGTCCTGCACAGCCCCTACTATCCTACCCCTGCAGTATAAGTTTCATTTACCATTTATCATTACCCGAGGATAAAAATTAAGAAGTTGTGTTACAATATATGCCAGGAAATCACATGTTAAAAGCAAAAGAATAAAGTGATGTCGTGTTTTTAGGGATTCTCATTTGCTTACTTAACAGAAAATGCTAAGACAGACAACACAACTACCATTCAGGCACTCTCAGATGTTCATTCTCAAGAGCAGTCAACTAATTTATCTCTACATGTGTCAATTAACCTATAACATTTCAAACATGAGATATCAATAAACAGATGACTGGAAATTGTATACACAAACCGGTTATTTCAAGTAATTCCTAGTTGAGTGAACGTACCTTGCCATGAAACCCCACAAGCTACTGATTCCTGGATCATCCCGAAGCTCTTGCAGAAAACCTTCGAAAGCAGGAAAGAAGCATTTTGAATTAGGGGAGGACAACACAGTATCAACAATTCAAACAGTTGTATACGAATCAATGCCATCAAACTAAGATTACAAAGGCACACAACCAGAAAGCCTAATACCAGGAGCAGTGGAGTCAAGTGTAAGTTGAAAGCAAGCGAGCGAGCCGTCGTTGCGGCCTACAACAAGACATCCAGTAGGCGTCGCCGCCGCACTCGTTATAGGTCCATGGGGATGCAAGCTAACCTCTCTGATAACAGAGCTGGAGGCATAATTGGAGACGGTTCCGAGCCTCAAAAGGTAAGCGACTCCGGCGACGGTGAGCGCATAAAGCAGATAGGGATGGCTCCTGGAACCGATATCAATTTCATTTTTGCAGAGGAAAACCGAGGAAGAAAGCGCTTGTGGAAAAGTGATTCGCAGACCGAGTTTTGGAAACTCCTTGTTGGCACAGAGCTCGAGTAGTTCGAGAGCGTGAGGGAGATGCTTGTGGATTCTCCATATGAGATAGGTGGGAGGGTCTCCGATGGCGATGGAAGAAGCGCAGTCGTGAGTGAGAGGGGCGCAAGTATCGGCGGAGGCGGAGGCGGCATCAGAAGGGACAGGGAACTCGATCCATTTCAGTGAATCGCTGCCGAGGATTGGGACCTCCATGGCTCTACTGCTATTCCGATTACGGCAAAACCCTAATATCTTTTCGCTCTATTTTTTTTTCGGGTTACATAAAACCCTTTACAGGAGTCAGTAAATTACTGTCAAGACCTTCGGCGCCAACAATCTTAACGCTGCAACTTGAAAAATTGATCTCGTTTAATAAATATGTTTTTTTTTTTAGAGGAATAATTTACGGCCTTGTATTTAGGAAAGAATCAGATTACATGACTTACCCGTTCATGAATGAGATTATATATACACGACTTATTTCGGTAGAGCCACGTAGACTTGAACTCGAAAACACTAGCCCAATCTTTGAAGCACCGACAACACCCGACTGCCCCAATAAGTCAAACGATCAACGCTAAACATGCCGCCCCTTAATGTGTCCGACCGACTCCCCATCCATGCAAAGACAGCGACAAAAGCAAACCAAATATGAAATCCCACTTCAGGCTGCAACATATTGAATAACCAGAAGGCCATGGATCATCATCACCCGTCCGGCAGCCTCCCAACGACGGTGAGACGAGCCCATCCGCAGTAGTGAGCCGCCGAACGGGAGGAATTTAACGTAACCCTTGCTCAAGGGTGTACGACGCTACAGTCTCTCTCTAGGTTAGAGAGAGCGTTTTTTCCCACCGCGCAAAAATTATATTTATCACTTTAGTTTTTAATTTTTAGGTCACAATCTAAACTTGGTATTACGATAGAGGCCTATTACCAACCGTATCAATTACGTCGGTATACCAACTTCGACGGTTGGTTTTGGTAGAAGATTTTGCCTACCAATCATAAGTTGGTTGGTACATGGTATTAGTAAACAAAGTCGGTATACCTACCAATACCACCCTAACTGCAACTAGTGACTAAGGAGCTTTGGGGATTGAAGCAGCCACTTACGAGCGTAAGCTGCGTAGAGGGGTTAAGAGAAATGTTTCGTCGGATGTGCATGTTTAGTGTCGTAGGAGACCAATGTAGCTTTTAATTGTGTGGGTCACAAACTGAATGTGGCTAAGCCTTAAAATAAGACTGCTGATTAGATTCAACCTCTAAGTCAGAGATAGTTGCAAGTAAAAGCCATCTTGCTTTTATAAAATTGGAATATCCTTATTATCCCAATCCTTTAAATATTTAAAATGAAAGAAAGTAGAGACATGTATGGTGTTGAAGAGACATGGGTGTTCACATGGTCACCTAGTGACCAAGGAAATCATGGTCAATCACCGTTTGATGTAAATCTAAGGGTGGAAAACAAAATAACTTAACTTTAAAATAATATTTCTCACCCTTAGATTTACATCCAAGAGAGGGGGGGGGGTGTTCAAAACACGTCAACAACATGATCGTGTTGTCGCTAAATATGTTAATGGTTAAATTGACTAAGATTGCTAAGTGCTTAGGTGTGGGGAACCCCCATACTGAAGTTCAAAACCCACCGGCGTTGATTGAAGTTTAAATCGTAGTCTATTTTTGGTGCTCAGGAGGGAGGAAACATTTTGATATATCCTTTCAAAGTGAATTAGTCTCAGGACTAAAAAATCCTATGAGGATACTGTCGTTGTCTCGTTGATCCTCTAAAAAAAAGACTGCTTATCGGATTCAACCTCTAAGTTAGAGATAGTTGCAAGTAGAAACCATCTTGCTTTTATAAAATTGGAATATCCTTATTATCCCAATCCTTTAAATATTAGAATGAAAGAAAATAGAGACATGTATGGTGTTGAAGAGACATGGGTGTTCACATGGTCACCTAGTGACCAAAAAAATTATGGTCAATCACCATTTGATGTAAATCTAACGGTGGAAAACAAAACAACTTAAATTTAAAATAATATTTCTCACCCTTAGATTTACATCCAAGATGGATCATCAAAGGTTGTAAACATGTTGTCCATTTTACATTAAGTATTAAACTTCACATTCTTAAATACTGCAATGCAGTATTAAAAATATTGCAAAGATTTAAACCCAAAAAAAGGTGCTAATAGCTAGAGAGATGAAACAGTTGAAGTGAATGATAAGGTCGGTTATTGTGAAATTGGAATCAGTTCAAGGACGGCTGCCATTCAAGTGTTTCTCCTGCAAACATCGGTATGATGTCTCCAAATGGAAATGAGAAGTACTCTGGTACCTTCCATGAAGTTCTGCTCAGCTTTGTTTTTGATGTATTCCGAGGAAGGCCATAAAAGTCTGGCCCATTAAAGCTTGTAAATGCCTCTAGCTTGTCAAGAGCACCTGCCTGAAATAAGCAAATTTTATGATAATAAGCTACTCTGATGCACCAAACTGTTAGCAGTGGAATAAATAATCTGACAGAAAAATAAGAAGGTTCTCTTAAGTATTTGATCAGTTGCATTTCAAGTATCGTAAGAATTTCAAGGCAGATGACGGGGATGAGATTAAACAAGTAATCTGTATAGAGATTTTACCCTGTCTAGACCCCTCCAATTCTAAACACAACTTTTAAATGAACTTAACTAAGAATTTCAATTTATCCTCATCTCATGAGTGTATCATATTCGTAATGACTCAATGAATGTAGCCTTCTCTTAATAAATGTACCATTCCTTCTATTCATGTCACTCTTAACTTCACTTTAGTTCTCTTAACTTCACTCTTAACTTCCTTCTAGTTTGTCTTTGTAACGTTACCCTTCTGCTTATCCTAATGTATATTGAGGCTACATCCAACTTACAACCCGCTCACTTCTGAGGATCTTTCATCTTATTACAAGCTATGATGGTAGATCCCCCTTTCACCTTACAACACTCTCCCTAGTCCTCTTGATTCTCCAACTTAGATCCTCACTCTTTGGTAAGGTACTCTGTAGTTTGTACCTTTATTTTTGAACTTGAAACTTGCGTTCATCTAACTTAAATTGAGGCTACTTGCAACTTACAACACCGCCTTCTTATCACATATCTTCTCTTATTACCACCATAATAGACCTCCCTACCTTTAGAAATAAAAATCCTTATTCTCTGTTTAAACAAACCTACGTAGCATTCAAAATCAAGAGATCTCTGTTATTCACAACATGGTGCAGTTTTTTTTTTTAGTATTATTATTATTATTTTTTTGAAAAGAAACAGCTTTTTATTGAAACAAAAAGTAATGTACAAGGAGTTTGCATTAAATAACTAAAAAGGGCACCCAGGGATAGAGCAGCCCCTCTGTTAATGCAACTCAAAGCCTAGTGCTTTGGGCTTACTCATAACATGGTGCAATAGGATTTAGGGTTATTGTATCTACCACTTATGGTTATGGAGCAAGAAACCTGAACCACATACAAATCCTATAAGGCCTATTAAACTGTTCATTTCATAGAAAAATTTAAAAGATAAAGACACGTTCATTATAGTGGACTGTTTCATAAGCAAGCGGTGGGTAGAGCCAGAGAAACACAAACGTCTTGGCCTCTTTCAGATAAGCCAGTGCTTTTTATACACTCTTTGGCATATTGAGCCAACACACAAAAACGATAAAAGTAGCATTAGGTGAAGGATGGCATGATTTGATTTGATTTATATACGCTCCAGATAGGATCTGTATATATATATATATTCTTGGCTGCGGACGTCCGCACCGAAGGTTTCGGTGCGGATTTCCATTTTTGCACCACTTCCCGATCGAATTTCCTCAAACTTCCTTCTAGACATATCTAGATCATCTTGTGTAGATCATCTCTGTAAAATTTCAGCCAATTTGGTGATCGTTAAGGCCCTCAAAATCGAGTTTTTCCGGCATGAACACAACCGGACAGAATTCAGTCCGTCCATTTGTTTTTCGAGTTTGAGGGCCTTAACAATCACCAAATTGGCTGAAATTTTGCAGAGATGATCTACACAAGATGATCTAGATATGTCTAGAAGGAAGTTTGAGGAAATTCGATCGGGAAGTGGTGCAAAAGTGGAAATCCGCACCAAAAATCAGGTGCGGACGTCCGCACCTGAGAAAGCCTCTATATATATATAACTACAAACAAGAATCCCAACCAACATGAACAGATACCAAAATCCTTACCTCTTCAAAGACCTTTGCATACAATGATAGAGCAACAGGGGCACTGTATATACCAGC
Source organism: Fragaria vesca subsp. vesca (assembly GCF_000184155.1). Classification (NCBI taxonomy): domain Eukaryota; kingdom Viridiplantae; phylum Streptophyta; class Magnoliopsida; order Rosales; family Rosaceae; genus Fragaria; species Fragaria vesca. Next base: position 14,973,674 of record NC_020496.1, read on the forward strand.
ACAACCACAAGGACATTCTTTTCTTCGCTTTTCATGAGGAGCACTATCAGTTCCAAGAAAAAATCTTTTGTTTCCACTAGTAACAGCTGATACAATAGCCTGTCCTATATGAAAAATAATAAATTAACTCCAGAGAGAGATAGAACTTTAAATTGCTTGAATTTTATTTTAGAAATAATATGTGAACAGTGTAATTTCCCATCTTTCAATAATTTAAGAATCCACCGCAAGGACGATCCAGCTACATCAGTTGCACAAAAGTAACCAGAAGTAAGATTTAATTGACAATGAAATCACAACTTTATCATATTATTGACAACCAATGAGAAAACCAAGTTAAATGTCTAATTTGTTTTTGCAGCACTTGAAATGAAAAATGTAAACGAAACTTACTGTGGATCTCCCTTTTGAGTACAGGCAGACAGTAGTTGTGAGGCTGTAATCCTCCTTGAAATAGAGCATTTCTGTTCAGAAGAAGATGCTGTGGAGTAACTGTTGCTGCTACAGAACCTAACAGACAAAAGCAACATGAAATGAGAATGTACAACTTAAGACTGGCTAGTAAGGAAAGATATTCAGGATATAGTTGTCCCAAAAAGAGGAGGAAAATAGGAATACCATAAATCTTATATTTGGTGACCAGGCATACCTTCTTCGCAAGACTCAACAAACTTAACAGCATCCATAGTAGTTATATGCTCCATGACGACCTTCAGCTGTGGAAGCCTTTGGATTAAAGGTTGTAAAACAGATTCAATAAATACCTTTTCACGATCAAATACATCAACCTCAGGATCTGTAACCTCCCCATGAACCTGAAATAAAATAGCACATCCATATATATGTAATAATTTAGGGACCTATAATTGAGGATGATATAATCAATCATCAGTATGACCATAAACCTTGCCTATTGTAAAGCTACAACATCAGATACCTTAACAACCTTTTGTGTATTCCCCAATTCAGAACCAAGTAAGGCCAAAGATAACTCCCAGAACTATAGAGAGAAACTGAGAGAGTACAAAAAGTAGGGAAACTTGAGAAGAAAATAGATTAGAGGTTTAAAAACGGACAGCAGGAGTAGAGACAAAGGCGGGATATAATAGTCAAGGAACTGTAAGATAAACTAAATTTTGTATTCTCCAATCAATATGCCATAAGGCCTTATATAAGCAATCAAGTAATCACAAAAGAAATAAAATAATAGAAACCTGTAAAATTATTATGTACCAAACTGATTATAGAAGAGGGTAATTAATTCCTGAGTTCTGATTCTAGTAACACAAATGCAATCAATTTCCTATTCCTGCTATCCGTGTGATTCTCAAGATGCTGTAAATGGCCAGGACTTCAACAGCAATTGGTGTCAAAATTCCTACTGTTACAGTTTATGAAATGAGATGAACTTAATCTAGAAAAATAGATGGAAAGTATTCCACTCTTCTCTTCAATATCACTGTAATAATAAACTGTTTTCGCGAAATGCTTTATTTTTATTTTTCTACCGAGTTAGAGAACACACCGACAAAACTGCAAGGCCACAGTTAACCAGGTACAGACAAGGAGAAACAAAAAACAGATGAGTTTTTTGAGGTAGTGGGAATACCAGCAGAGGCATATTCTGTTCAACCATCTCCTCGAGGACAGGTAGGCATTTTCCGAAAAGATCTGTAACTCCATCTTGAGAATTTGTTGTAGCACCAGCAGGGTAAAGCTTTACAGCAAATACGACCCCACTTTTTCCTATCAATAGAATTAGAACATTAGTGCATCACTACCTAAAGACAGAGGAGCGAAAAAATAATGGAAGTCCTAAACTGCATCGAACTAGACAAATGAATCTATGCTAATTAACCCAAAAGAGAATTTTCATCAAATTTCATAAACCCAACATATGTCCTTGGTTGATTAAAAGTCTCAAAGACTAAAATTTTGTATAATGACAGAAACATAGTAAAACAATAACTAAGCATTAGAATAGACACACAACACAAACAGCTGTTGACAGGCGCCAAGTGCAAGTCAAAGCGCTAGTCAACTATGAACTTGTGTAAGAGGAGAAATTGACGATACATACCTGTTAGACCACTGCTAAATTCAACAAACCCAAAAGACAATACAAAACTGTCTATTTGTAAACCCCCACCCCAACCCCCCCCAAAAAGAAAAAAAAAAAAAAAAGACAATACAAAAGTGCAAACAAGGACCTGAAAAAAAATGAAAAATTGAAGCATAGGTGAAAATAGTAGAAAGCACAAACGCAAAAATTTGATCAGGCATCCCATACCAAGGGCCCAGAATTAAGTGCATCCATAGAAAAATTATAGAATTTATGATCACAACGTAATAATTCTTTAGCAGTTAAACTTCATCTGCGGATATGTAATACTAGTAGTAAGAGGAGCTAATGAACCACTTAATTTAAACTCAAGCACCAGTGATAATCTCAAATGTCAGTTATGTGAGAATCATTTTATAGTGTGAACAAAAAAAAAAATTATTAAGATGACGACTTGCAAGTTGCAAGTAGGTTCACTATTATTAAAGCATGTTACAAACTGGAAGCACATATTAAAGAACATTATATAATCATATATTGGACTTACTTGCAAGCTTGATCTCTTTAGGACTAGTGGTATCCGTCAAATAAAGTGTCATAAGAGGAGTGAATTCACTACCAGAAGGCAGTGCTTTTAAGATAGATTCTCGGTAAGCCACAGCTGCAGCAGTGGTGGTGATAGGGGGCTTCAGATTAGGCATCACTATTCCCCTCCCAAAATGACTTGCACTGCTTATAAAATTGACAATTTGACATCAGATTGCAACTCTAACCCTTCTCTACAAGAAAAGAGTGCACGTAATTCCATAATCAAAGAAGATCGACACCTGTGGGGGACGACAGCTTCAAGAAGTTCACCATCACGAAGGTGAAGATGCCAATCATCAGGGCGTGTTATAGTGAGATCCATCTTTGTTTCTTTGTATCTTAACTGGTTAGACCCTTCAAACTTTGTAGTGGGAAACTTCACTGCCTAACAAGATCATTGTTAGATAAGTTTAAAAGTCAGGAAAAAGGTAAAGATACTGTCACAATTTTTATGCTTGTTGTTGCTATTCCTTGAACCAATTCTTAAATTTATTGACATGCAGCAAGAGACTATCAAAAAAGATTGTATGCAAACCTGGATCGGCAACACCAAAGTCTTTATCATTCCAAATGCCACTCCTGAAATAGGAAAAAATTGTCTTGTTTATAGAGATATAACATCAGACAATAAATAGTGAAATTTAACAAATGTGTGAATCAGCTTTTCAGAAGTAAAACTGGAGCCTTATGCTGAACCCTAGCAAACAGGATGTTTTCAAAAGACAGGAAAATCTAGCTACTGAGCAAAGACAAGATTTGCCATGGCGATGGTGCTATGTCAGCATCATCCTATCCATCTGCTCCTAATACTCCAGCGTTTAACATTGCACAAAATACTATCAGGTCACCCACCTAAACAGTTATATAGAATTGATGTCTTTTCGGCTTCTGGGGATTCTTGATCAAACATAAAGAGTCTATATTTCACTTTCTAAGAAAGATTGAAATTTTTCTTGTTTGTCAACCAAAGGGAGCAATGGATGAGTAAATTGAACCAAAGAGAATGGGAATTTTGAGAGGGAGGAGTTGGGCATAGCAGCATGCGACACTAGTTCAGTTTAGTATAAAAATAACCAGCAAATAGCGCAATGCATCATCACAAACAATTCAAGACGATCCAAACAAGGTTTAAAAAACTAGAGAAAATCCCAAAATCAGAAATTAAACACACGTTTAGGTGTAATAATCTGCAAGATGTTAGTTGGAAGAGAGTTGCATATACCCAATGAATCAGCGGCAGAATTTAGAGAATAGCAAAGCAATGAAACCCCAACGAAAAACTTACAGAGGTGGGTTGAGTTTGCCAAGAGTGAAGTGAACCAAAGGAGAAATGTTGGAGAATAATTGTACCTGAAGCTACAGCAGTAATGGGTGAATGAGAATGAGATTCCCTCTATTATATTCGACGATGATATAGGAGAATTGGTGCCTGCCCGATAATGATACTGGACGAGTTTTTATTGCTCTGCTAGTCTTTTTCTTCTTTTTTTGGAGTGGACCAAAAAGCCCAGCAAAAAGAAGACAAATCAGAAACTAGGCATGTTTGAACTGTGTTCTACTTTCTTATGTCTCTCTGCCAACCCTTCTTTCCCTCACTCGTGAACATTATATTTCCCATTAAAAGAACATAAAAGTATGTTGAACAAATATGACTGCAGTTTTTACCAGGGCCATGTTGGGAATCCGAGACAATGTTATTGTTATTTTTCACTCAATAGTTGTCTACCACATACAACTGATACAAGTAATTCGTTTCAGTCTGAGCTCGCAAGTCGCAACTACGTATGTGTATGCAGCCCCAGAAGCTGGGTTTACCCGACATAATGACTCAAGGAAGGCACCGATAATCCGAACTTTTATAGCTTAAACGTACTAATTAACCTCCCAACTAGTGATTTGAGCACCATATTAGACCCAATAAAATAAATTTTACACCAATTGGACTAGAAAATGTAAACAAAAAGATCTGCACTACTTTCTGAGAAAAACGTCTGCACACTCAGTTGAATTACTTTTGTACACTTGTGTGCCTTCATCACAAAATTGCAACTGATATGATGTGATATTTAAGGAAGAAAAAATTAATGATGCGCGAGCGTTTTCATTGATATATACATTGTAAAATCACAAGGGACAATGAGCTGGGAACTCACAATCAGCTGGGAATAGCTGAAGACCTGGTATCCGTTTCATTGATATTTACATTGTAAAACCACGAGGGATGAAAACATGTGCAATGGTAAACCAAAGAAATGAATGGCAAAATGGTAGCTGCATTCGGTGCTTTAAGTTTGAGATATACTATTTGAGTACTCATGACGACATGAATCAGAACTGCTGGATGTAATGTACCGATAATTGATGGATTCAACCAGACTCTGAGAAAAGCGGTCGAGGAACTTCGGCATGGGTGGAATTCCAGCAACTATAACTCCCTCCAGATATTGAACAACCTGCCCCATAGTTGGCCTATCCTTCTCGTCATCTTGAATGCACCAACAAGCAACACTGCATGCTCTACTCAGTTGTTCTTTGTCAGCGTTACCTTCTAACCTGTAATCCAACAAGGTATCAACATCTTCTTCTTTGTTCAACACGTTAGCAACGCGGGTTGGGAAGTAATTTTCTAAACCATTATCTAATAGATCTCTGTTTCTCCTGCCCGAGATCAGTTCAAATAACAGCATCCCATAGCTAAAGACATCAGCTTTCGATGTTATAGCTTCTCCTGAAATCCACTCTGGAGCAAGATAGCCTCTGGTTCCTTTCAAGGTTGTTATTATCCGACTAATGTCTCTGTCTATGAGCTTCGCCAGACCAAAATCTGCTACTTTTGGGACATATTCTGCATCCAAAAGAATGTTTTCAGGTTTGATGTCGCAGTGTATAATGCATTCTCTACACTCCTCATGAAGGTAAGCTAATCCTCTGGCAGTCCCAACTGCAATATGGTACCTAGTTTTCCAATCTAAGACAATGGAACTCTTCTTAAATAGAACAGATTCTAGAGACCCATTTGGCATGTACTCGTAAACCAAGAATCTTTTAGAAGCTTCTGCACAAAATCCACAAAGACGAATAAGATTAATGTGTCGAACTTTTCCAATAGTTCTCACTTCTGTAAAGAATTGCTTATCCTCTTGCTTGGGACAGTTAAGTCTCTTCACCGCAATGGCAGTTGATCCCTGTAAAGTTCCTTTGAAAACAGAACCAAAACCTCCTTCCCCAAGTTTCTCCGAAAAGTTGTTAGTTGCTTTTCTTAAAACCCTATACCTAAACATCACCAACGAACCATCAAGTATATCAAACCTTTCCCCAAAATATTGATGCTTCACAAACAGTACCACAACAATGGCAATAACGATCAACAAACCTCCAACTACTCCGATAACGATCCAAAGGGTCCTGTTCTCTTTCTTCCCCTCTATTATCTCATAAGGTGGAACTTTCAGATGCAAGTCCTTGCCTTCTTTCTCATCTGGTGTAAACTGTTTGACATTGAATACATCCCCTGCCCAAACAAAACACCCACCATCATAAGCAAAAGCTGTGCATGAGCAATTTCTTAAGCACCCCAATCTGCACTCATCAATATCATCAACAGCTAAAGTCTCCGGATTCACAGGAAGGCGGACATTTGATAACACCTTAAAAGTGTCATCTACTCCAGTAGTGCATTGTAAAGGTGCTTGCCTAACACACCCATCTGTATGATCCCCTAATCCCCACTCTTTAGGGGACCTAGGTTCATATCCCTCCAAGCAAACACACTGACTAACGTTTTGCAGGCAGATACTAGAAGCACCACAAAATCCATAAACCTCACAGAACTGGGTTGGCCTTAACCAAAACGCATTCCACTGGGCGAAGTCCTTCCCCCACAAATAGGCCTTGAACTGCCCATTCGTATCAATCATGTACCTAATATAGGTGTCAGGGTCCGCAACATCATAAGACACATACCTTCCTTTGTCATCTGAAACAAATGTAACATTTGCTATATGATCATTCAGCACTATTTCAGGGACTTGAGCAAAAGATTTGCCATTCCAAGGCCCACTATTCCAATACTGTTGCGAGCCATTATAGAGCAACCAAAAACTAGTCCCATTTGGATCAACCTCAAGGGCAAAAATTCCAGGGGCCGGGTCTTGTGGGTTTTTCCAGGGAGTGAGGGTTACATTCTGATTGGTGATCTTGTTGTAACCAAGCCTGGCACCACCTGGGAGCCAAGTATCAGTTGGGTGATCAAAACTCTGCCATATAACATCATCAGATGCATCTCTAATAACAAAGTTGCCATTGTCAAGAAGCACTGCTGTGGCAGAGTTGGATCCTAAAGACAAAGAAGTCTGAGTTGACCAGATTGAAGAGTTGGACTGGTCCAGCAAGGTAAAGTTTCCATTTTGAAGGAATCTAAACTCTGAAGAAAGTGGATCAGAAACAGGGCGGTCTCTATTAGCCACCCAGACAAGTGTATGATCAGGCAGATTTGCGTACCAAATGCCTATGTAGTAGTTGTTAGAATTACCTCGAGTGAAGAAACCCAGTTCAAATTTGCCGGCGGGAGAGGTTAACGTCTGGTTGCCGGAAAGTGACTGGCCTGGGATGAGCCTGTCAGACGCCGTTGAGGGATGAGGAGCTCCAAAGCTGATGATGAAACATAACACAACAAAAAGTCTCATTCTTTCTTTCTTCTTCTTCTTCGACTCTCTTGAGCTCAGTTTTGTGAATTGGTTGGATCTCTTTCCACTCACTAGCTACAGACACAGATTCTCTGCCACCTTTCTCCTTTAAACTTTATATATGCCGGCACCAGCTAGCTCAGCTCATAAACATTTCATATTTATATATCAGAATCCAAAAGAAGAAGGAGTCGAAAAAGAAAGACCTGAAATAGCGCACGTGGTTGTGTTCAACTATGGCCTACTGTTGTAGTTCCTTTGCAGTCAACCCATGTTCAAAGCCAGCCAACTTGTTTGGACTTTGGACCTACCACTCTCTGAAGCAACCTCCGGCTTCCAGTTTCGTTGTTGGATTGGATCCACCATTTCAGATTCCGGCTTCTTCGCTTCGTTCGCCGCCGATCATAATCATACCCTTTTCCTTTTGTATGTGAGGATCCATAATACATTTCATTTTCGTGATCGGGACCTGGCCGCACGTACTGCTCGCAAAACCTAAATACTAGGTTTCACTCTCTCATGATTGTCTATTCTTGTATTATTGTTATGCATTTTTTTATTTTTATTTTTTATCAGATAAATATTATAACTTCATAAGTCGAATTCACAACCTCACACTTATAAAAAGAAGATTATGCCGTTAAACCAAATGGTACCGGACGTTATGCATCCTTTTAGAATACATATAGTTTACTTTTATCAATTTCTTTTTTATTTGTTTTTATTCTTCTCCATGTCATGAAAATCAATTATTTTTTGTATTTTGATTTCTATGCATGCTTGTTTCTTTTTTGTTGATGTTGATATAGTTTCTAGTAACTGTGATGTTACTTGTGGTTTTCATCTTTATTCATGTTGACAAAAGATTTTATTGGTACAATCACCAAAATAATCAAAACTTTAGGGAGCAGTTGAAGAAAGATAACATTAAGAAACAATTTCATATGGTGGCAAAGTAACTAAAATCAGCCGCCCATAAAGCCAAAACAAAGGTGTCACATTTTGTATGTTTTCTAACATGTCGTTTTCTCGGGTTTGCTCACTCCACAGGCTCTACTTTTCAATATATTGTATGACCATGGTTATCTCTAAGGCGCGTTTTTTAGTGTCTTTGGTGAATTTTTTTTTAAAAATTACCTAAAAATTAAGGTAATAGAGATTTTTTAAAGTAAATAAAAATAAATTACTATGGGCATAACCGTAAAACATCAATAGAATTTTAAGGAGAAAAAAAAAGACGTGGTTTGTTCCCACTTTTAGTAGAGTAGTTATATAAGAAATAGGATAATCAGATTCATTCCACTTTAAGTGGAGCAGTTCAAGTTAAACTTCTCACATTTTATAAACCCACATGCAGATGCACGGGTAAAAGGCCAGTGAACAATAAGTGGAACGATGTCTAATATCATAAACAACAGCTATTGAACTCAAATAGTGTTAAAAAAAATCTCTATAGGAATTCAATAGCCTTTTTTTTATAAAAACCCTCATAAATATTATATATAAGATTAAATTCAGTGTGCTACCATGAACTTTAGGTCACTCATCAGGTGTGTCCTTGTTCTTTTTTTTCAATCATATGTACCCCTATACTCTGAAAATCCATCAAACTCGGACAAAATTCAAAATTATACCCAAAAATGACGCCATGATCTGACGTGGAAGAGACAAGGATGACCCACTTATCAGTTTCTAACCCCCCGCCCCCCAAGATTTTATCTATTTTACTATTTTTTTTTTACTTTGCCTTCTTTCTTCTTCTTTTTTCTTTTTCTCTCTTTGTCTTACCGACCCAGCACCTCTTTTTCTCTTTCCACCCCTCCTTTAAATCCCAACTCCTCCGTCAAACCCACTACTCCTCCCCCTCATCGAATCAAAAAAACCACCTAGAAACTTAGATTCCCACACTCACCACCAATCAATTGAAAAATTGTAAAATCAAAACAAAAGCATTAACCGGAGAACTCATAGGAGAGAAGTAGAGAGGGGTAGAGTTTGGAGGCAACGAGGGAAAAAATGGGCCATATTGAAGTCGATTGCAATGGTGATAGAATGATCGAAATTGGAGAAAGAGAAGGACTTGGAGGCGAGCTCTTCAGAGAAGAGTTTCATGGGGGTTTTTGTTGTCATGGCTGGCGGCAACATCGAGAAGGGTCTGGAAGTTGAAGAGACTGGAATTGAAATAGGTTGGGTTTAGGAGTTAGTGGGGATTTCGATGTGGTGGAGGTGTCCTTGCCCATAACTGATTGGGGTTTGAGGTCTTTATGATTGTTCAAATCAAAAAGGGCTCTTTCGGGGTATAATAGGAGTAGGTGGTGGGAATGAACGGATTTGATAGAAGCAGATGTTGGAGGCTTGGAGCCATTTAAGGAGGTAAATTGAAGGTTTAGGGTTTGAAAGAAATTTAGGGAAGATCAAAGTTGCAGGGAAAGATCAAGAGAGAGGAAGGAGAGGAGAAGAAAACATAAAAGAAAAAAAAAAAGGATGGCAAAGTAAAAAAAATCAGTAAAATGGGTCAAAATGACATCTCTACCCTCCATGAGGGGTTAGAAACTGATAAGTGGGTCATCCTTATCTCTTCCACGTCAGAGCATGACGTCACTTTTGGTTGTAATTTTGAATTTTGTTCGAGTTTGATGGATTTTCAGAGTATATGGACACACCTGATGAGTGACCTAAAATTCAGGGTAGCACATTGAATTTAATCCTTATATATTTATTTAAATCAAAGTCCAATTCTCATGTTTCTTTTTAGAAGAAAAAGAAATCCCAATTCTCATGTTAAATGTTTAATTTTATGAAGCTTTTTTTTCTTTTGAGGAGAGAGAATGAATTTTATAAGGCAAAACAATAAATTTTCGAGATTTTTTTATTAACATACACATTTTGAGAATTCTATAGATATAGAGGATCTGATTCTCTCTCTTCACACTTTATATATTATAGAGGATGGTTTACATGACCTATTAGAGAAAAAAAATATATGTATTTTTCCTCCAAAATAGAAATAATTCTAGTTTTACATGACATGTTGGAGATGCTCTAAGACAGCCTAAAGACTTGTTTTAAGAGCGAAAGCTTCAACACAAAGAATATTGGAATGGCCTAAATATTTAGTCGAGGCAATAATAGGCTGTCCATAATTATTCTATATTAAAAAAACATGTATAAGCTTTTCGGTAATATAAAACAGAACCATTAAAATTCTGTTTCAAAAAGGCAAGAACGATCTTGAATATAATTTGAAAAACTGAATTTTTTCACCTCGCTTGGAACGTCGTTGGAATTCCTTAGCCTTGTCGAAGCTCAAATTGCCGAAAACCCATAAATCGCAAACCTTGATTAGACCATATATAAAATCGAAGGCACTAGACTTTAGAAAATGAAGAAAGGAATCCAACTACACCAATTTTGAAGTCGGAGAACGATCAGAGCCGCTAGAATTAGAGTTTTGGACGGAAAGGGTTGAAATCTTCTCTCTAAGCGTGACACCTAGATGCATGTGTGATTTATCCCCACATGGTTGACTTGTGTGAGGAGACGATTAAGATGGTACCGGTCCGGCATGCAGGCGTGTCCGAACGGCAGAGAACAGAGGTAGTACGACATCGTCTAGAGGTCAGGGGTGAGGTTTTACCAAAATTTGACCCGCACCTCTTTTATTATAGGACGACCAGTTCAGATTAATTCCCACTTAAATCCAACAACCCAGATTTAATGCTAATTTATGATTTTCTATCCATAGGAACTTTTAAAAATCATAGAAATTAGCCTGACCGTTCAAAAAATATTTTGAAGATATCCTTGAACTCGTGTCGATACGTACATTGACATAGGAACCTTAAATCGAGCACTTGACCTTTTTCGGTAAATTCTCGAAGATAAACCCGAGTACTTCTGTTGAAACTTCTGAACGCGGTTACATAACTATAGTAACTTGACTAAAGCTCTGAAAATTTCTACGGGGTCTTACAGAAAGTGTTCGATAGATGGATTGACAAGTTGACCATGATACATCTACTGTATAAACTAACTTGAAGGGGAGTATAGAATAGCTATAAATCTATGTAGAATTAATATTCTTATGTAATTAGGGAATCTTTGTGATCATAGACTGTAACATTCTAGAATTTCAGTTTTCTATTTTTAAAAGGGAAATTATTTTCGTGTAATACCCTAGATTTTCATATAAATTTTCCTTGTATTATTCCCTTAATTAGTGAATGATTATTTATGGAAATTCTTTAGTTTGTGCGAAGTTGAAGTTTCGGGAGTTTATTTAAGGTGCTTTAACTTATAAGAGGGCAAAAGTTGACTTTATCTTCCGTAAGTTATCTTTGAAAACTTCCTTCACGGAAGTTGTAGAATTTGTCGATACGAGTTCGTAGACATGCGGTACGCCTAAAACAGATGTCGTATGAAGAAGTTATGTTCAGAGGAAATTTGTTTCCGGGTTTGAAAATAGTATAAGTAGAAAAATGTGTGTGAGATGTTTTTGGGAACCCTAAAAATAAGTCAGCCTCTTTTTTTTCTCTCTCTTCCCTCTCTTCTCTCTTCTCACTCTCTTCCTCTCCCGAGCTCCCGACGCCTCACGGACGCCAGTTTTCTGCCGACCGGAAGTCGGCCGTTAGGCCACCTTTTTGGCTGTTGCCGGTCTCTTTTGGACCGCAAGACCACCCTCTTTCCACCTGTGGTGGTGCGACGCCGTGCCTAGGACTAGAGGAGGAGCACTGGGCAGGTGAAGCTCCGGTTGGCATCGCCGGATTTTCTTCTTTCGACGGCGATTCCGGTTAGGTGTAGGTGAGTCTTACTCTCCTCTCTCTTCTAGAGGTGTTTATACCTCCTTGGTGACCTAAAGAACTAGTTTTGGCACCGGATTGGCAGGTTTTGAGGTTGATTTTGGGTGGCTGTTTTCGGGGCAGTTTCCGGCCGGTTCCAGCTAGGGGTGGAATTTTGAAACCGAAAACCGAAAAAAACCGAGCCGAAAACCAAATTGAAACAGGAAAAAGCCAAATCGAAAAAAAACCAAACCGAATTAAGAAAAACCGAACCGAACCAAATTAGTTTGGTTTGGTTTTTGGTTTCAACCCTTGAAAAACTGAACCGAACCGAAAAACCGAATCTCTCTAAAACGATGTCGTTTTTTGTCTTTATTTTCGTATTAAATATTTGATTTCAACAATATGATTTTAGGTTTTATGTTATTTATAATTATATGTTTTTCTTTTCTAATATTTTGCTTTTTATTTTCGTTTTATGTACATATAGAAATATTTTAGGTGTCGTGTATGCGAAGTATAGAGAGTGATATGTTACCTCTAAAATCGAAGACCTTATTCTTGCGAGGTTTAGATGATAGACTCTAATATTTAATTTATCTTTCTCTTCTTTATTCAAATTTATGATTTTTAAACTTTAAAATCCGAAATTTATGTGGATGGACTTTAAACTATGGAGTCTATATTTTATGTTTAAGATGAACTTAGAAGTTTTAAAATTATGGTTTCATGGTGTGCTAGTGTGATCAATTCCCAATACTTTTGAAATTATTGAGTATTAAACTTTCAAGGTATCTATTTGGTTTATAAATTGTTGGTTTGTTGAAGAAACATTGCCAAAAAAAATTATTGATATATATATTATATGTGCTTATAAAAACAAGTAATGGAAGGAAAAAAAAAGAACCTAAAATACGATAATTTTTAACTAAGCCAAAAGCATACAAATTTTAAGAAAAATTATTTAAAAAAAGAAGAAGAAAAACCGAAAAAAAAAACGAAACGGAACTGAACCACGGTTTGGTTTGGTTTTCGGTTCAAGGTCTCAAAAAATACCAAACCGAACCGAATTTTTTATTCGGTTTGGTTTCCGGTTTTAGGTGAAAACCGAACCGAACAAAACCGAACCCACCCCTAGTTCCAGCCAAAATTGGTCGAAGTCTCAGGTATGAAAGTTGTTCCCCTTGCTTCAAGCTTCAACTTTGCTGTTGTGAGTTTCTCGTAATTTGGAAGTTTGGAGTGGCGCGTGGGGCCCACTTGCCGCCGCCTGTGGCTGCGCGTCCGGCTGAGTGGCAGCCTTAGTTTCCTGTGGTTAGCTAGTCCTTGCTACTGTGAGCTTGTTGAGTGGTAGTATGGCTAGATTTTAAGCAAGGTTGGCATGCTAGGACTTAAGTTTATTGGTGTTCATTAGATCGGAAACTTAGAAAGTCTGATCTTGAAGTTAGTTTGGTTGTTGTTGAGTGTTCAATGACCTTAGGAGGTCTTGGAGGAAGGATTGCCCTTCTTGGGGGCAACCTTTAAGTTAAGAGTACTTTGATCCTTGTTGTGTTTGTTACTAAGGTTATTATGTGTGTTATTTTAGGTGATTTGTGAAATTGTGAGTTGACTTGCTCTTGTGTTTTGCGGAAACGCAGCGGGCTATCTAAGTGAGTAAATCTCACTAAGGTTCACTTTTGAACCGAATGATTATTATGGTCATGTGATGATGATAATGAGGATAATGTTGGATTTAATAATATGCTTTTAATTGTTTTTAAAAATATATGAGCTTGATGGTCAACGGCTTATAGGTAAGATAAAACAAGTTTTCTTTAAATGCTTTTTTGAGATTCATATTTTGAGATTCATGTGATCATAATTTTATTGATTTTTTTGGATGGATTATTCTTGTGGAATATCTATGATTATTCATGTAAATATATCCATGTGGTAGGATATAATTTATGATGTGATATTGTGTTGTTGAGAATAATGATGTGATATTGAGTTGTTGAGAATAATGATGTGATATTGTGTTGTTGAGGATAATGTTGTGATATTATGATTGTTGGATAAATAGCCAAACCGGGTTCCAAACCCTTATTTGGGTGATTGGTTGCGGTTAAGTTGCTATTTATCATTTTTGTGTTTGATATTATACAGTTAAACCGGGTTCCAAGCCTTTGGCCGGGTGATTGGTTGCGGTTAGGAATAGAGCTCTAGTCCGTCTGTCAGTGTATGTCATGGGAGATACTGTATGGTATCTGGGACCCATGGGTACACATAGTGTTGTTGTAGGTCATGAGGGGTATTTTATTAAATATCTGGGACTCATGGGTACATTTCTAGGGTAATGTGTTGGATGTGTGGTTTTTAATTATTAATCTAAATCTCTCTTGTGGAATATTGGATGTGATAAATGTTGTGTTATTTTTGAATTTACTCATACGAACTTTTTAGCTTACCGGGTTTGTTGTTTACAACCCGGTGCACCATTTCTTGGTGTAGGGGTTAGACTTGCAGGTGAGGATCAGCAATGTTGATGTGGAGAATTAGTGGCATGTTTATTTTGTTGGGTTTTGGTTGTTCATTGTATATTCCTTTTTTATATACATTGGGATAGGAATTATCAAACTCATGTGAGCGTTTCATTTTCTTGTCTCTCAAGTTATGTAAACAAGGAAATGTAATATTTAACTCAATTTAGAATTATGTGTAAATTTACATTCCGCATTGAGTTTATTTTCCTTGAATTTTGTTGAAACAGGTTTTGGGATGTTAATATTTTAAGATATATCATGCCAAAATTTTTGAAAATTATCTTTCAGAAATTGGGGTGTGACATTTCGAGTTATTTTTATTTCAATTTCGATTATTCTTCAAATTTTTTGTGGCTTTTGAAAATTATTCAAATTTTTAGTTTGTCGATTTTTGTCTTTCGAGCCCATAGGATTAACTAGATGTCATTATGAGTTCGTAGGATTTTTCAGAGCATCGTTTGGACATCTTGGAACTATTTTTAATGATTTTTAGGTGTTGGTATTATCCAAAAAATTTAATTAAAAATAGGATATTTGCTGGCATGATCTGGACTGTTGGATCTCTTAAGCCGCTAGATCTAGGCCATCGATTTGGGTATGTATATACAGGGATTATTTGGACTGGATCAGTACAAGCTCAGACCGACTCGGTCTCGAGCTGCTCTACGACGGAGCTCAGCTCCTTCCTCTGTCTTCCGGCCGTCTCCCGGTGCAAAACCGGTGTCAAAAGCTTCCTCTCGTCGTCCCCAACAGGACTGTGATGTTGTTCCTCCATGGGAAGCTTTGGTGAGAGAGAAAAGAAGGAGGGAAGGTGGCTGTTTTTCCGATCGGGTTTCCGATTCCGACCACGACGGCAAGCGTGAATGGTACTGGTAGCTTCGTCTTGCCATCCTCGCTCTATATGTGGTCTCGAAATCTTCAGAGGAGCCTTCATGAGTGAGAATCGATTAATTGAAGCTCAAGAAGTTTCCCGGTGAGAGTTTGATGTTTTCCGGTTACCGGCGAAGGCAAGTGAGGTATCAATCTTGATCTTCTCGTCGAGCTCTACCTCTTTGTATAATTAAATTCAAGTTTGGTTGAGTTTTGAAGAATTTGGATTTTGGCCAGTGTAACCACCGTGAGTGGCCACTATGCACGGCGGCAGTGACGGTTGTTTTTGTAGCTTTTAGCTTTTGAATTAGTATATGCAATTGATAGAGTGTTTTGAGATGCTTGAATTCTGGTTTGATTGTGAGATGAAGAAAGTGAGGTTTGGAGCAGAAGGACCATTGTGTGGTGGCTGCTGTTGTACTTGGCAGCGGTAGTGACATTTGAGTGTTGTTGTGTTTAACCTCAGCTGCTGTGAAATGGAGAAATCGGGGTTTTGGAATTTGGAGTAAGCTACTGCTGCGGGTTCATGATACACAGGGGAGGTAATGGGTTGTTTTGATCCATTCATGCCTTCAATTAATATCATGAGCTTGTTTTGATAGTGATGGAGGATTTGGGTAGTCTTTATATGTGTTGGTTGCTAAGACTAGGATAGAATTGCTACTGCGGTGGAGATGTGTGAGAATGAAGGAACTTTGCTAACTTTTGAATTATAGTTTGGCTTTGCTATTATAAATGTAAGGTTTAGCAAAGTTGAACGGCTCATGGAATAAGGAATTGTGTAATGGGTGCACAGTTTTGGGTGTACAAAGTAATTTCGGAAGTTTGGATAGAAATGGGTGATATTGGAATACGACGACGCATTTGGGTGTCCAGAGTAAATTGTGAAGTCTGGTGATTCGTCGACTACTTCAAAATAAAGATTTGGTACGAGGGTTGGAGGTATGTTGCAATTCCAGAAGCAGAAGGATATGGATTTCAGAAAGCAAGTCGCTGAGTTACTAATTTTAGTCAGAACTAACGCTTTGGATTTCAGGTAGGGTCTCTGTCGGGGAACTTTTCTTTAAAACGATAATTAGTTTATAATTGAAATGAGTGATTTGTGTGACATTGATTGATTAATTCTTGATTGTTATTGTTTTCGATATTATTGATATCGTTGACTTATGCGATCGATGTTATTGCTTTATGTAAAAAGCATGTTGTTTGAGATTATATTACGCGTATCGATATTTAATTGCATACATAATGCATTGTGAGGAATCGTGAGGATAATGAGATTGGTGATTATGGAGAGGTGTGAATGAGATTATTAGAACAGATGCATTTTGTGTAGTTGAGTTTCCTCATGGGGACTTCCAGTAGTTATGATCAGCCCACCAGCACAAATGAGTAGGGAAAGTATGCCCTTTCGACGTATGAGTCGATAAAATGATCTTTCGGGTTTCAGGACTAGGGACCATGAGGTTAACAAAAGACTAACAAAAGAGGTACTGGAGTTTATATATTACTGATTTGTTAGGTCGTATATTCGAGACATCTACACAGTATGGGACATGTAGGTACATATGTCTTGGGTTTATGGACTAATTAGCTAGTAATAGAGTGGATGGAGTGCATTAGCATTTATGCATCGATCATTGTTGTTATTTATTTCAAAATATTATTTGATGTTTGATAACTTGTTTGTTTGACGTAATCAAGTATAACCTAAAAAGGTTTGGTCCTACTGAGCGTAAGCTCACCCCTATAGATTTTGGTTCAGGTACGTACAAGGAACTTATTTCGAGAAGTCTAACTGTGAAGTTTAAGAGATGTGTGCAAGAGTAGAAAAGAGTTATGGAAGATTAGAAGTGAGATAGATCATAAGGGCTCATCATTTTGTCTTTGTAATTGTTTTTGTTATTGTAAACGTTTTATCTTCTTTTATTTTTACAATTTCTGAAAAAGTATTTGAAATTGTTTTATTTTCTTTTACTTTTCCCGCTCACGCCTTGGGTTCGGCGTCAGGTGCTTGGAAACCATCGACACCGGATTTGGGGTGTGACATAGACAGATTGTTTCCTATCAGGGTTAGATAAACCTCTCCTTTATACTTGTATTTATATAACTCTATTGTGGAATGAATAGAATAATGAATTAACCCTGAACTGAAAGTATTATTTTCTACTACTATTAATCGATTATACTTCATTAGATACAATTGTACACTCTATGCATCTTACAGTCTTTTGCAAGGACCTTTAAATGGAAGACTAGACGACTAGTTGAGCCCTTCTAAAGTTCTAATGAGGACCCTTCTATCAAATCCGAAAGATATCTATAAGATAATAAGCATTCTTATTGTAGTCAATAAATTAGGTGAGGAAATAATATACCAAATTTTTAAGCGACAAAAAATCACAAATGGTCACTGACTTTTGACCCATTAATCATTTTACTCACTTATATTTTGAAAATATTACTTAACTTACTCATTTTTGATTCTCACTTAACTCATTATCGTTAAACCTACCGTTGAGAATTATTAAAATTGAGGGTATATTTGTCTAACCACATAATATGCATTTCTAACTTATTTTTTTTATTTCTAAAGTTATTAGATTATTTTCCAATTATTTTTTCTTGAAATTTCTATGAAAAAGAGTAACTTAAATAAATCTGTTATTTTGAAAAAATATATATTATTTGTAGTTGTGTTAGAAATAATTTGTTTTTTGACCGTAGCAGCACTTTAGCATAGACAGTAGCAACGTGCTATCATTGAATCGGCAGAAGCAGCGCGTTAGCATGCACTAGCATCGGAGAATTGCCGGAAAAAAAAATTGTAATAGCACCCGTAGTAGAACATTTTTATGGGTACATTCCTATTTGGCAGTAGCAAATTTATTGTCGACAGTAGCAGTATAATATGTAGTGAAGGGTAATTTGGTAAAATTGTAATGACATATGGCATGTGGACATTAATTTGTCATTAATTTGTTAATTTTTGTCCTTAAATGTGTAAGATAATGTGTAAATGATGTATTTGTAAACTGAAATTTGGTTAGTAATTTAGGGAGCCCTTCTAGTGAGGACCCTTAAGTTGAGGACTTGGTGAGAACTTTTCGGTTTATGGTTTAAAAAACCCAATTTTCGATCACATTTTAACATCTTATCCGTTCAGTTTTTAGGTTTATATGAGTAGATCATTTCTACAAATATTCACCAAAATTGGTATTCGTTAAGATAACAAACTAGATCAAATTAATGGACGAACCAAATCTGTCAAATATGAACCGTTCAAGTTTATAATTGATAAATCACACTTATGAATGTCTTAACAAGTTTCAATATAGCTGAAAATTTGAAGAAATGATCTACTCATAAATACCTATAAACTGAACGGTCAAGATGTAGATATAAGATCAAAAGGTGGGATAAGCCGAAAAATTTTCACTAAGTCCTCAACTTAAAAGTCCTCACTAGAAAGACTTCATAGTAACTTAAGAATCATCACTAGAAGGGCTCTATAGTAACTTATATGCAATTTACTGAAGAAAAATCCGCTCAATTGCATGCTGAAGTGGGAAGAACCAACAGAGACCCACAAATAGAAGCGAAAAGAGAGTACTGAAACAAATCGAAGATTCAAAAAAGATTAATACATTCGCTCCGATCTTTGATTGCTTAATTCGAATATTAATTGTTATTGAGCAACGATGATATTCATAGTGTAATTAATTAAAACAAAAGTTACATAACCTTGCCAATGAACATGGACACACTGTCTCTATACTAATCCTTAATTTACCCATGCATGCATACTTAATTACATCCTCGAGATTTCAAAATTAACCTCATCTATTGTTTTCCTAACCTCCGGGTTGGCATTTGTACATGTCAAGGCCATGCCGAAGAGCTTCGATACTTGCCTCTGTTCTTTCCCATCCTTCACACCAAACTCAACCAAATCCAAAACACCACATCTCATGGCTTCCTTCTTCTCATTCATTCCCATTCTCAGCAGACTCAGACCCTTTGGCCCTGCTAAAATGTCCAGCAGTATCACCCCAAAGTTGTAAATGTCAGCCCTCTGCGACAACTCATTCGAATAGTTGGTCTTCTCCACCAGCCACCGGGGCGACTTCATCACCTGCCCTTCCGGAATCTCCACTTGCTCCGCCAACTGGGTGAACCCGTAATCCGATAAGCATGCTGAGAAATCGATGTTCACTAACACGTTTGAGGCCTTGACGCTGCCATGGATGTTCATTATCATGTTCTTCTGGTATGGAGGTTGTTTGTGGACATAGGATATTGCTTTTACAATATCGCAAATTATGGCCAGCCTTTGGTTCCAAACCAGCGCCGTGTGACCATGATCCCTCGCACCTTGATTACATTAATCGAACCAAAAGTATTCCATCAGATAGGAGAATACGTACATGATCGGAATCCAACTTATTGTATGTTAATTGCATGCATTTCTCTTGTTTGCAAGTAACTTTTACACTATGAACATAAGCATTTCATCACGATCGACCATCTAATAGTATTTGCGTACTCTATCTACATGAAGCAATATTAAACTTTTTGATAGAATAATTTAGTGCATATATGCATGATTATCTTGGATGAGGAATTTCTAATCAACCGCTAGAATAACACCGTACTATTAATAATTAATTGTAGATTATAGTTCGCATGATATTCACTACTATTTCAGAATGTAAATTAAGTTAGTTCTCGTATCACGACCATGTATAGAAACAAGAAGGCTAGCAAGTAAACTAACCAGCAAGCAAGTCAGCGAGGCTTCCCATGGGGCGATAATCGGAGAGCACAAACTTGATCCTCTTGGCAAACAAATAAGCAGTGACTGGAACAAGAAAATCACACTTCCTACTCACCTCAGCCAACCTCTCAATTCTCTTGCCAAACTCGCGTCTTTTAATACTCAGCTGCCTAAACCTCTTGACCGCACACACTCTTCCTCCCAAGAGCACCACCTTCTCCGTCATTGCCAACCGGCTCTCTCCGATCACACCCACCGAACCTCTAAGCACACCCCTCAAGGTTAAGTGTGCCAGGCTCTCCCCACATCCGACACACTTCTTGTCGTGGTCGCAGGGGACGAGTGGCAAATCCTCCATGAAGCCGACGATGCAGTCCTCGTAGTCATTGAAGGAGCTGCCCGATTGGCTGCAGGCGAGATCGCGTATGTAGACATCATCCTTAGGGCTCTTTCTGGTTACAGTCAAGGCTCTAGACAGCATGGTTTCTTTGTGAGGGAATGAGGAAGATGGTTATGTGGGGGTGGACAGAATATTGGCGAGTGTGTTGGAGAGGTCGTTTTTTCTTGTTATGGCTGGCAGTGACATTCCCTGGGTTTCATCGAAACCCAGCTAGCTTGAGGCTCTGGTATTGGCCGTTGGAGTTCACAAAATCCAAAACTGGAATCTCAATGTCTGTTCAAACTTTGGTACTAACATTTTAAACTGTATACTATATAAAAGATTATGAACAAATTTAAAGTCGGGAATGAATTCGAATATCATTGATTCGAATATTCTGCATGTGTCTTGTATCACAATAAGGATCGAGAAGGAGGATCTCATTATCATAGTGATTCCTCATTTTTTCCCTTGATTTGGGAAAGCAATTCTTTTTGTAGAAGAATTACTAGACCATATGGCTTGCGGAAACTTCTCTGACATCAGCAAGAAAGATGCAAACTTCAAATTCCTAAGGTTTAGCAATGGTCGTCTTACCCCAGCCATCCCCCATATCCCTATAAGCAAACATCATTTGTTTTTGTATCTAAAAGAACATCTATTTCCTCCAGCTAGATTAATATCCATTCCCAAACTTCTCTGAGGAACCAAATACAGTGAGACTAGGATGCACTTTGCTCCACAGTTTGTGCACAATGTCTCTGATAAGCTCTGTTTCATACCTACAGTAATGTATCGCCTCAATGTAACACTGTACACACTGTACGAACTAACGAGAGAAAAATAAGTAACAGAGATAGGCTTCCCTCCATGACTCCATCTTCACAATATTGCCAGTTCACCCAAATACCTCAATTACAACATTACAGGTCACAATAGCTGGGGCGGAAAACTTTTTCTCCCTCTTTTCATACATTCTTACAGTCCCATATGCTTTAATCAGGACATTATGTTTTAAGGTCTGGGTTTGTTCCCACTACCTGATATTCATCATACCACATCTCCATCTTATCTATTGCCCACTTTTCTTATACACATCAAGAAAGAATTGAATGTGAAAACATGAGGAAGACAATTGCCCCTTTCAATCATAGAACTTTGTGGCATCTAAGCTAGAACTTTGTGGCAGAATCATGCAACCCTTCCCTAGCTTAATGTCTCCAATGTGGGAAGAACTAAGCCCAACAGAAAATGCCACCAGAGTCAGGTTGAATACCAACAGCACTATTTATATTTTCTATTCTCAAGTAAAATCTTGCTATGCTATTCCAAGTCAGTACCCAACCTCTGCAATTTCCTGAAAAGCTCAAATGCTTTCATTTGAAATACCCTTGGAGGCATAACTGATATTACTGCATTCTTAAAAAAAAAAAAAAAAAAAATTACCTTTTGGGCATTTTGTCGAACAACTTACCAGCAACATCCACGCCCAAACTTTCCATAAATATCCTTTCAATAAATTATGCAGAAATAAATTCCACTCCTCACATCGAGCATTGACGGACTTATGCACCTCCCATCAAAATATATCTAATTTCTCACCACAAGTCCTGAGAACTGTTAGATAAGTGAGATTAACTGGTCTAATCCCCTTTTGACTATTTGTTTATACCGAGAGTCATTTAACATATGAATAATGAGAAAATTCCAAGGTAGAGGATGCAATATGTTGAATTTCTAAATGACAATATGAGCATCAACGTGGGAATTAAATCTCAAGTAAAATGTGCCAACTTGAGAACAAAAATGGGGTGTTGTTCCAGACCCCAATTAATAATGTGTGCATGACTGCATGAAGTTGTTTACCCTGTGCGTATGATTTATAGCTTGTGCACCAGAAGGAAGAGCATAGATAGAATGTAAGAATGCATCACAAAACATATTAGAGGAGGCATGAAGCTTAATAAGAGACATGCTTCTGGATGCTTCTAATATATTTCCTTCAGATGCGTAAGTCTTAACCGAAGCAAAAAGACAATCTATCATAGAGAATGATCAGAAGAGGACAATAGTCAAAAGACAGCCTTGTGAGATTAAAAATTGTGCTTCAGGAAAATGCAGCCTATGATAACTATCACAGAAGCATCTATCAAATCTTTTCCTTGTAAGGCAACAATGTGTTTTCTCTTGAAACCTCAAGCAGGGAAACATCACTTGAGTGGCAACAATCGTACTAACATAAGCTCACAAGGTGATAAATCTCAGCGATATCCCCAACACTATTGCCTTGATTGCTTGTTTGTTGGGACCTCAAGCTGGGCATAATCACTTAGGTGGCAACAATAACAAAACCCGACAAGGCAACAATTTCAATAGTCTCCCCCAACACTACTGCATCATCAGTTGGTTGTTGGGACCTCAAGTTAGGCAAAAAATCAATCGCGTGTTGAAATCCCCGGGATGACAACATGTTTGCAGAAGCTTTAAACCAAGGCAACCTTTTAGGGACCATTTCCGACTAGCATTTTCGATACTTTAAGATACCCTTATTTCTATGGAATCAATTGGCAAGCTTAACATAATTGTTACATTGTAACAATAAGAAATTGCAGGACTGATGAGAAAGCCCTCAGGTACCGGCTTGGACAGCATGCCTGTACTTGTGTTAATGTATTCCATCTGATTCAGTAAATCATGTAAATGTATTCTCTAGGAAGCAGATACAAAGTAGAGACACGTCAGATTCATTATATCATATCATGTAAATGTGTTCTCAATTAAGCAGACCAAGGCTCTAATCCAGATTATGTTACAGACTGATAATCAAATAGCAAAATAATATCATGTAAATGTGTTTTTATTAAGCAGATCAAGGCTCTAGTCCAAATTATATCACGATAATCAAATAGCAAAACCATGGAATATCTGAAACCCACAATCGAAAACCCACCTATGCGAATGTGAAATTGAATTTAAGCAAAGATAGTACCATGTAAATCTATCTATCTAGTGCAGAGTAGTGTATCTGTATACCATGGACTTTTAGTACTTCTAAAATTAAAGTTAACTATCCAACATCAAAACTACCAGAGCAATTTCAGGATATAGTTAATTTGGCATAAGACTTTAAAAACTCATCTTATCCTCAGGTTCCTTCTCTTTAGGTTCATTTTAGAGCACTTACTTTCCAAAATGAAGGGTTGTACCAGATGCTTATGATGCTTTTCGGTTTCAAGGTTCCAACCACTTGTGAAAGTTTGCAATTTATTAGAGACGATGACTAATGATACCGGAACCAAACACCGGCCATGAATACCTAGCAAAATGTACATCAGCTCCTTCGTTAGCATTTTCTGTTTCCAACTTATCTGAAATTAAATTGAGCAAAAACAGTATCATAGCGGGTGATCTGAAAGGGAAAGAATAAGTGCAGTGAGAACTTAAACACCAAAAAAAAAAGAGGGAAAAGCCAGAAATTTTACCTTGTGGTGAAGCGAAACTAAATTGTTCTCTTGGAGTTGATGTGGTATTCAATATGAGATTGTAAAACCTGCATTATTCAATGGAAACTAGTAAACCTTCTTCCCATAACCCAATACAAGCAAGTCAGTCCAGAACCATAAAATGAACACCAAACCTTTTCTCCCGAGAAATTTGTGTGCCTGTGGAGTGCAGATACGATTATATTTTTCTCCAAAGTTCCTGCCTGTTTCACATTTGCGTGTGCTTTGTCCGGCATATGTGTGCCTAAGGAAGAAAGGAGAGAGATTGAGTGACCAACAATCAATCCATACCATACGTACTATAACAAATAAATAAGAGTAAATTAATCTACCTTATTTCTCTATTAATGTATGTATGTTCAAACTGACCCAAAAGATTGGCAAAACATAATCTTGACCATACAACATTTTGACCGTTGCTTAGATGGACAAAGAATGGAACTGAAGAGCAATATATGAAAGGAACATACCATTCCGCCAGTTCTGCACCCAAGGGACTCAAATTTTGAATGCTCTCTACAGCAGTCAACAATGTATCTGTTGCAAATTTTACAATAACTTCTTATATGTAACTCAACTGATAGAGTTTGTTTGCCACCTGCCAAACACAACCAAAAAATAGAGAATAGGGTGACTTCCTTTCTTCATCTGATATCTGATGCTTTACTATGATTCTTGCTTTTCAAGACAGGGGTTGAAGTGTAAGTGCAAAATATCACGTACCAATCGAACACCAAACCTTTTCTCACGAGATTGTGAAACCTGCATTATTCAATGGAAACTAGTAAACCTTCTTCCCATAACCCAATACAAGCAAGTCAGTCCAGAACCATAAAATGAACATCAAACCTTTTCTCACGAGAAATTTGTGTGCCTGTAGAGTGCAGATACAAATATATTTTTCTCCAAAGTTCCTGCCTGTTTCACATTTGCGTGTGCTTTGTCGGCAAGTGTGCCTAAGGAAGAAAGGAGAGAGATTGAGTGACCAACAATCAATCCATACCATACGTACTATAACAAATAAATAAGAGTAAATTAAACTATTCCTTATTTCTCTATTAATGTATGTATGTTCAAACTGACCCAAAAGATTGGCAAAACATAATCTTGACCATACAACATTTTGATGGTTGCTTAGATGGACAAAGAATGGAACTGAAGAGCAATATATGAAAGGAACATACCATTCCATCAGTTCTTCACCCAAGGGGCTCAAATTTTGAATGCTCTCTACAGCAGACAACAACATATCTGTCGCAAATTTTACAATAACTTCTTATATCTAACTCAACTGATAGAGTTTGTTTGCCACCTGCCAAACACAATCAAAAAATAGAGAATAGGGTGACTTCCTTTCTTCATCTGATATCTGATGCTTTACCATAATTCTTGCTTTTCAAGACAGGGGTTGAAGTGTAAGTGGAAAATACCACGAACCAGTCGAACACCTCTGGTGCGGATGTCATCTTGTGGATGAACAGCACACTGCAATCCAGAAATTGAAAAATGTCAGGATCTGGTTATTATCTTAATATGTGAGAAGGATATAAATAGCAAAACTATCTACGGGAAAATATCATTATAAAATTTTGTTTCCTTAAAGTCCAGTCCAAGATACCTTCAAAGTAATATCTAAGCAGCTTTATGGATAATGTTACCGTCCTAAAATTAAGACCAGACAACACCAATCCCCTGGTATCCCTAACATCTTTTCCATGTCGATCAATAACATTAAAAAAAAAAATAAAACACAAATAAGCCGCCATTGTCTCCTATCGTTACTATACCGAAGAAACAACGGTGCCATAGTGAACTGGTCTCTGTTTTGCTACAGCTGCAAGACTGTCATGTGAAATGAATGATGTTAAGATTACAGTGGAGGAAAAGTAAAACAAATTAAGGAAGAAAGAATGAACATGTATAACATGAAAGTAATAGCATATTACATTTTATGATTTTATAGTATGCCACTTATGCCTCCCTATCACTATACAAATTCAAAGAATTGAATTCATATCATTGAAAACATGGGTGATGCTCACGTACACTTACTGTCACGAGATTAAAAAAAAAATACTCAAAAAAATTAAAGAAACTTCACATCAGGAGAAATGCAAAAATAACTGAATGTGAAGCGATAAGAAGATGCATTCACTGGGAGGGAACCGTAACATATGAGACAGTACTATCGTCAAAATAAGCCTACAACGTGAGCTAATTGTGCACCTATCCTCTAATAATCATGAGAGGCACATCCTTATACAGGTAGCCTGTATAAGTAAAAAGTTCTGCCACTTTCCTTTTATCATTTAGTGTACAAGTTTCCAAACTTGTTTGCTTAGTTTTCAGAAGAAACATATATTTTATAGGAGAAATGATCAAGGGACAAGGAAAACAAGAAGTTCTCAGAACCTTTTCAAAACAAGAACACTTGCTGAAGCTTTCCAACTAAGTAGTAAGGCTAAAGGGTGTTGATTTCTAAACTCTAAGGTGATAATAGCGCCCGGCATGCAAACAGCTTATTAAACCAAAAATATTTAACAAAATAACAGGTAATGCCAGAAGAGGAAGAGATACAAAATCTATGAAACAAACCTCATTTTTAGTAAGTGGATGCAGCATTGGAATGAAAAAATGTGACAACCTGCAGACAGTCATTATTCAACCCAGGTTCAAGTGAAATAAAAAAAAATGTGGCAAAAGATTTTATATTTTTAAAGAGAGAGCTTAAGTTATTTGAAAACCTTTTATTTACTTTCATACAAATGTATACCAGTGCCAATCAGATCAAACAATGGTGCTGTCTCTTGAGTCAATTGTTGCAGCACCTTGTATATTACAGAACATAGTATTACAAACGTATTATGATTATAGTAAAATTCGAGATTAAAACTCATTATCATGATAGGAAATATGATACCCACCAACATCAAAAGGTTTTCTCTTCCTTATGGAGGATCATATAATGTGAAGCAAATCTGAATTTGAGGACCCTAAGGCCCTTTTAAGAACAGGAATATTGCGATCAAAAGCCTGCATCATTTCAAAACGTACACAAAGAAATCAGCATTAATTACATATTTGCATTTCATAAATCGTTCTAAGAGAGAAGAGGTTTCCATCATTCCAATTTCTATTATTGTCTTCCTGGAAAAGAGAACCACTGCAGCCATGCTTTGTAGACCTCAAGTCTTTTTCTGTGCCACGGCAAACATGTAACTTGTAGCAGACATAAACCGACAATGCTTTAATATCAGAGGCAACAATGCTTATAAGATAAACGGACAATGATTTAATCTAAGAGGCAACAACTAGGGACCAATTCCGAGGCAACAATTAGGGACCAATTGTGAGGCAACGATGCTTTAATCTGAGGCAACAATTAGAGACCAATTCCGACAAAACATACATACATACATACGCCCTTATTTCGATGGCAACCTTGGCACAATAATTAAGGGACAGATTCGAGGCAGGACAACATGAAACCCAGCAATATTTTGAATTGAGATTTCACGCATACCTTACCGAGACAAATCGAGATCAAATGGGAAAACCCACCCATCGCCGCGAATCAACAACGAAAACCAGAATAGATAACCTACACGGCCAAACAATTCTCTTTTTGAACTTCAAAATTCCACCGCCTCAAGCCTTTGGTTCTTATCTCGTTACCTTCCAAAATTCAAGAATGAGAGCTTCTTCTACATATTTGAAACGTAAAAGTGACGGTTTGGCTTAACGGTGTCTATACTCTGTTAACTTTTTTTGTTTTTGTGGAGATTCTGTTAACTTCCTTTCTTGTTAAGTTTCCTCGTTCTTCCTTTCAAAAAAAAAATGTTATTGCAATTGTTCTCATATGTTTTTTTTACTTTTTTATTTTATCAGGTAAACAACTTAAATATTACAAATTCGTAAGTCAAACTCACAACCTCCCACTTATTAAGGGGAGAGACTATGCCGTTCGACCAAATGGTATTGTTCTCATATGTTATACCCATTTTAGTGACCCAAATATTCAAAATCCTTCTATTCCTTTCACAAAAATAAAGCTTGGAAATATATATATGCTTGAAATTATTTGACTATCAATTACATAGAACGAAGCTTGTTGAAATTATTGCAGTGACCTACCTAATAACTGTATGCTATTTCACATAAAATTTATAGATAATGCAGGGCATACAATACAAATGTTGTCCCACTAGTGACCATTTGAATGCACTCCTAATCCAAACAACAAGAAGAGATTACTGATTTTTGTTCCGGATCCTTTTTAGTTTTCCATTGACCGGTTGCTAAGCTTCAGAGCCACTCATCAGCTGAACTGCTGAGGAATATGATTTCTGAACTTGAAGTAGGCTGTTGGCAATTGATTGCTTCCATAGAACTTCCGGGAAGGAACTGGAGAAATTGTGGGATCGGGGGTATCCCAACATCTAAAGCTCCTTCGAGAATTTGAACAACCCGCCTCATTGTTGGCCTATCCTTCTCCTCATCTTGAATACACCAACATGCAACTTTGCATGCTCTAATGAGTTCATCTTTGTCAGCATTACCTTCCAACCTGTAATCAACCAAGGTAAGAACATCTTGTCCTCTAGTAACTACATTTGCAATCCGGTTAGGAATGTAGTTCTCTAATCCATCATCTAACCCTTCAGTGTTTCTCCTTCCAGATATAACCTCAAAGAGCAACTTTCCATAGCTGAACACATCGGCTTTTGGTGTGATGGCTTCACCTGTAAACCACTCTGGTGCTAGATATCCAACAGTTCCTCTCACAGTTGTCAGAACTCGACTATGGTGTCTGCCAATCAGTTTCGCAAGACCAAAATCTGCAACTTTTGGACTATATTCTTCATCCAACAAAATGTTCTCTGGCTTAATGTCACAGTGTATTATACAATCTCTACAGTCCTCATGGAGGTAAGCCAATCCTCTTGCAATGCCTATGGCTATATGATATCTTGCTTTCCAATCTAAGATTAGTGGATGCTTTTGAAATAGAACAGATTGTAGAGAGCCATTTGCCACGTAGTCATAAACCAAGAGTCTTCTTGTATATTCTGCACAAAACCCACGGAGGCGAAGAAGATTAATGTGCTGGATTGTACCAAGAGTTCTCACTTCAGCCTGAAATTGCTTTTCAACATGCCACAGACTCTTTAGTTGTTTCACTGCAATGGGAGTTGAGTCACGCAATATTCCCTTAAAAACAGAACCGAAAGCTCCTTCTCCAATTTTCTCTGAGAAGTTTTCTGTTGCTTTTCTTAAATCTCTGTAGTTGAAGAGCACTAGAGACTGCTCAAAAGACTCCAAAGCTCCAGTAGACTTTCTCCGTCTGACAACTACCAGCGCAATGCTAAAGAGAGTAAAGATGCCTGCAAGTACCCCAACCACAATCCAAGTAGTCATTCTCTTCTCAGATGCTGCTACTCGTAGATACCAAACTTTTCCTATCATTCCCTCAGATGATAGTTGCGTTACATTAAACAGATCCCCCCCCCAAATCAGACACTGACTATCATAAGCAAAAGCAGTGCACGAGCAATTTCTCAAGCAAGCTAATCTACATTTTCCGATGTTATCAACTGCCAATGAGTCCGGACTCTTCGGGTAAGTAACATTCTTCATCACCAGGAATGCGGAATTTCCTTCATCACTGCAATGGAA
Source organism: Fragaria vesca subsp. vesca (assembly GCF_000184155.1). Classification (NCBI taxonomy): domain Eukaryota; kingdom Viridiplantae; phylum Streptophyta; class Magnoliopsida; order Rosales; family Rosaceae; genus Fragaria; species Fragaria vesca. The sequence continues at coordinate 15,003,511 of NC_020496.1, forward strand.
AGACGTCTTTCTCCCACAGCCATTTGAGTGATCTTCTAATTCCCAGTCTTTAGGAAATTTGGGTCTGAATCCTTTCAGACAGCCGCACCGAGGAAGATTAAGCGGGTTGCATATACTAAAAGCACCACAGGAAGCATAAACATCACATTGTTTGGTTGGTTGCATCCATAGCAAGTTCCATTGCAGGGTGCCCTTCTCCAAGACAAAGAACTTTATTTGACCAGTGGTTTCTATCATGTACCTAATAAAGGTATGCTCAAAGGTATCAGGATAGGCAGAAGCACGAACTGCATAAGTAAGGTAGCTTCCAGTCTCATTTACAACAAATGAGAAAATTGAGGGAACATACTTTTCTTCTATGTTTTGAATGTGGCTGAAAGTTTTCCCTGTCCAATCACCGCTAGTCCAGTATGTTTCAGAACTATTCCATAATAGCCGAAGACGTGATTGTTCTAGCTCAAAAGAAAAGGGACCAGGTGCTGGATATTGTGGGTTTCTCCAGGGAGTAACACTTTGGATTTTCTTCGTGAGCTTGTTAAATCCAAGCCTCGCACCTGGCAGCCAAGTATCAGTTGGATGATCAAAACTCTGCCATAGTACTGAAGATGCATCTCTTATGACAAAGTTGCCATTGTCCAGAAGCATGGCTATTGTAGAATTTGTAGCTTGTGGCGTTGAATTCGCGGACCATATTGCCACGGTTGAGGGGCTGTTTAAGGTCAAGTTTCCATTTTCAAGGAGCACAAGGGACGAGGAAGTTGGATCAATAATTGGTTGGTGTCGGTTTGCCACCCAAACAACTGTCTGTTGGGGTAGATTTTTGTACCAGATGCCTATGTAATAGTGTTGAGAGTTACCTGGTGTGAAGAAACCAAGTTCAAAAATGCCACCAGGAGAGGTGATCTTCTGGTCCGCATTGAGAGATTGGCCTGGTAACAAAATCTCAACAGCCTTGAGAGTACAAGCAGTGTAAGATAACAAGAGTAGCACAGACAGGGAAATCAAGTGGTTTCTGATACTAGTTTTCATTGTGTTCAAGGTGTTTGATGTGTTTATCAAATGTCTAACTTGGTGTGTTATGGATCCAAACATGTCATTAATATAAAATGCAAACGGTCATACTTGCTGTATGTATGTGCAATATTTTCCACACTTATAGGATACAATATAAACTGGTCAAGTCAAATTTTCTCTGAACATGAAAGTCATCCCTCGCTTACCATGTTCTATTAGTTTATTTGTGTTTGATTTTACATATGGAAAGAAAATGTTGTGAGAACTGCGAAAAAAAAAAATTAAAAAAATAAATCATCTTTTGCAAGACCAACACTAAGAATTAGAAGAACAAATTGTGTATACAAAAGGTAAGTATCAACTACCAAACTTCCTTCCAACTCAATGATTGAATGGGATCAAGCTCTGATCCTATTGTGAAATAGAAAAAAAAATGCAAGCAGTTAAATGCAGATCAAGATTCAAAACAAGAATTTAATAAAATTTTAATCAGGGGTCAGGACTCATCCAAGACTTCTGTGCTTCAACTTCTGGTTAAACTTGAAGCAACAACAATGACTAGCTACAGACAACAGATTCTGGTGCAAAATAGCCTTCTGTTCCTCTCATGGTAGTAAGAATTCAGCTATCCTATCCGCAAATAAGTTTGGCAAGAACAAAATCTCCCAGTTTTGGGCCTCCAACAAAAAGTTGTCAGTCTATATGCCACAGTGATTCTATGCGCATGCAGGTAAGCCAATCCTCTGGCACTTCCTAATGCAATAGGATATCTGGTTTCCAATCTACGACTAGTTGATTCATTTGGAGCATCAGAGATTGCAAAGAACCTTGGGGCATCTAATCATAGAGATTAGAAAGTCTTTTAGCGTCGCAAAATCGAAGTCCATTCGGTGTAGTGTTTCCCCCAGACATATATCTTGATCCAACCACCAATTCCTACAATAAGCCTAATGTTCTAGGAGAAACCGAGTAAAATATAGCAATGTAGCTCCCATTGGCATTTGAAACAAAATTGAGACGTGCAATATGACCATCATCCATTCCATTTGTGGGATAAGGCTGAAAATCTTCCCCATCCAACATCCGCTGGTCCATTAAGTTTCTGAACTATTCAAAAATAACCAAGACAAAAGCTTGATCCATTTAGCCCTAGCTCAAAACGGACCAGGGATGAATTTTGCTGGTTTCTCCAGGGAGTAAGATTTTCTTAGCTAGTAAGCTTGTTGTATCCACAATTTGTGTAGCCTAGTATCGGTTGAATCTTCAAAACTCTACCATAGAATAGCAGATGAATCAAATGTATACTTTCCAAGTTAAAACAAACAAAGTTAACCATTGTCAAAATGCATTTCTATGGTGGAATTAGAAACTATTAATATGGCTGAATGGACCAAATTGGAGATTTGGACAGGTCTAGTAAAGTTGTGTTTCCATTTTGGAAGGCCTAGTTTATGTTGGCCACCCAAACTACTGCTGGACTGGGTAGAATAATGTAATAGTCTAGAGAGTCACCTGTTCAAAAATGCCACCAGGAGAGATGGTCAGCCAGTCCTCATAAGAGATTGACCTGGTAAGAGAGTTTCAGTGGCAATGCAGATACAAGCTTTCCAGGAAACAGATAACAGAATCCCTGCTACTAATTTTTAATTACACCCAAAACCAAGAAAAGAATTGTTCTACAGTTCTGGTTGCATCAAGCATAAGGGCCTACTTCCATATCTAATTCAGACAGTCAAATGCAAAATGCAGTTCAATTTCCAGTGTATATGATTAGCCAGATTAACTTGTACTACCAAGTGCTTCAAATTCAGGGTTGCATATATCTCCAAATTCAAGAATTAACAATTTGCCCCTATCAAATTCATGAAAGCAAATCCAAACTTGGAATGCGCTTCCATTGACCACAACGCATGTCTCTATGAACTCATTTTATCATATTCAGTGTCAACCATCTGTAAAAGTAGATTAAAGGTTCTCTGGGTTCTTCATCTCTGAGTTGAATATCAGCCTAAAAGATAATCCAATAATGGAGAACTATTTTAAAAAAGAGATTCAAATTGGAGATATGCAAGAAGATAAACAAACGAAAAAGAGAAAAAGAAACCCAAAAAATGGGCATAAGCAACAAGAAAGAAAGAAAGAAGAATATGAATCACAAGAGCCTCGTTTAACCAAACGTCATCTAAATAATCAAACCTACGAAGATGTTCCAATCTATCGGCCACATCATTTGCTTCACGGATATATGTAGGTCTGACAAACTTTTAGGACAAGAGCTGTTCAACTCTGGCAGTTTCTATGACTCAGTAGCATATATTAGATAGCAGGGCTTCCTTAGATAGCATACAATTTCAAATGTCAAAGGGCAGAAAGGGCTGAGTTTCCTCATTGGAGATGATTCTGGGAGAGATGCCTACATTGATCTGCAGTTAATCTTCTTTATAGACCGGAGTTCTAGTTCATTACTTCATTTACCACACGGATGTTTTTATTTTTAGCATGTAGTTTAACAGTTTATACCAACCATTCATCATTTTTTTTTTTTTTTTGTAGATGAACCATTCATTCTTTACCGATACACATGAATCATGCATATAAAAATTTAGCAAAACAGAACACATATGACAATTTGATTAACACAATCTTCGTTTTTATTTTATCGAACTGTTGTCATTTCAATTTGTTTACATAATTTAATTTTAAATGACCAAATGATTATAAAATTAATTAGTTGATTTTTTGTAGGCATCTCTTGCATAAGAATCTAAATGATCAATGGTTGGAATCATTCAAGTAAATCATATACTAGTGTAGAATAGTAAAAGTTCTCAAATTCTTAAAGTAAGGTTTGTTTGTCCTCTTCTAGATCCTCCCTGTATACAGGCTTGATATTTGATATTGTTGTATATAGATTAAAGTATATAGAACACAGCATGTTGAGGTTTATTTGGTAGTGACATATTGCAGGGTATGAAAATTCGTAACTGTAATAAGCAATCTTGTCCAACGAGTGACAATGCGAAATTGCAAAGGGAATGCAGATCGATCTAATGCAAACAACAAGAGAAGGTTATTGATTTTTGTTCCCGAAGTGCACAGCTGCTAAGCTTCAAACCCACTCATCAGCTAAGGAATATGAATCTGAACTTGAATTTGAACTGCTAAGGTTCCGAGTAATTGATTACTTCCTTTGGACTTCCGGAAAGGCGCTGGAGAAACAGTGGGATCGGGGGTATACCAACATCTAAAGCTCCTTCCAGAATTTGAACGACCTGCCTCATTGTTGGCCTATCCATCTCTTCGTCTTGAATACACCAACACGCGACTTTGCATGCTCTAATGAGTTCATCTTTGTCAGCATTACCTGCCAACCTGTAATCAACCAAGGTAAGAACATCTTGCCCTCTAGTTACTACATTTGCAACCCGGTTAGGGGTGTAGTTCTCTAATCCATCATCTAACCCTTCAGTGTTTCTCCTTCCAGATATAACCTCAAAGAGCAACTTCCCATAGCTGAAGACATCGGCTTTTGGAGTGATGGCTTCACCTGTAAACCATTCTGGTGCTAGATATCCAACAGTTCCTCGCACAGTTGTCAGAACTCGACTATGGTGTCTCCCAATGAGTTTTGCAAGACCAAAATCTGCGACTTTTGGACTATATTCTGCATCCAACAAAATGTTCTCTGGCTTAACGTCGCAGTGTATTATACAATCTCTACAGTCCTCATGGAGATAAGCCAATCCTCTTGCAATGCCTATGGCAATATGATATCTTTTTTTCCAATCCAAGATTAGTGGATGTTTTGGAACTAGAACAGATTGTAGAGAGCCATTTGGCACATAGTCATATACCAAGAGTCTTCTTGTAGAATCTGCACAAAACCCACGGAGGCGAAGAACAGTAATGTGCTGGATTGCACCAAGAGTTCTCACTTCAGCCTGAAATTGCTTTTCACCCTGCAACAGACTCTTTAGTTGTTTCACTGCTATGGGAGTTGAATCAGGCAATATCCCCTTGAAAACAGAACCGAAAGCTCCTTCTCCAAGTTTCTCTGAGAAGTTTTCTGTTGCTTTCATCAAATGTCTGTAGTTGAACAGCACTAGAGGATCCTCAAGAGACTCCAATGCTCCAACAGACTGTCTCCGTCGGACAAAGACCAGCACAATGCTTAAGAGAGAAAAGATGCCTGCAAGTACTCCAACCACAATCCAAGTAGTCTTTCTCTTTCTGTTCCCATCTTTAGAATCTATTATTTGATTCTTCTCTGATGATGCTACTCGTAGATACCACACTTTTCCCAACATTCCATCAGATGATGGTTGTTTTACATTAAACAGATCACCCTTCCAAACCAGACACTGATTATCATAAGCAAAAGCAGTGCATGAGCAATTTCTCAAGCAAGCTAATCTACATTTGTCAATGTTCTCAACTACCAAGGAGTCGGGACTGTTCGGGTAAGTAACATTCTCCATCACCAGGAATGCAGAATTTCCTTCCTCACCGCAATGAAAAGAAGTTTTCCTCCCACAGCCATTTGAGTAATCTTTTAATTCCCAGTGGTTCGGTAATGTGGGTTCAAATCCTTTTAGGCAGCCACACTGAGGAATAGGTGGGTTGCATATGCTAAAAGCACCACAGGAAGCATAAACATCACATCCTTCGATTGGATCCATCCATAGCAGATTCCATTGCAGGGAGCCCATATCCAAGCCAAAGAACTTCAATTGACCAGTGGTTTCTATCATGAACCTGATGAAGGTATTATGATAGGCAATAGAATTAGCTACATAAGTAAGATACCTTGCATTATCATTTGAGACAAATGACTAAACTGTAGCATCATACTTCACTTCTATTTTTGGAACACGGCTGAAAGTTTTCCCTGTCCAATAACCACTAGTCCAGTAAGTTTCCGAACTTTTCCAAAACAACCAAAGACTAGTCTGTACTAACTCAAAAGAAAAGGGACCAGGTGCTGGATTTTGAGGATTTTTCCAGGGAGAAAGAATTAGTTTTTCCTTGGTAAGCTTGTTATATCCAAGCCTTGCACCTGGCAGCCAAGTATCAGTTGGATGATCAAAACTCTGCCATAGTACTGCAGATGCATTTCTTATGACAAAGTTGCCATTGTCCAGAAGCATGGCTATAGTAGAATTTCTAGCTTGTGATGTTGAATTTGCTGACCATATTGCCACGGTTGAGAGGCTGTTTAAGGACAAGTTTCCATTTTCAAGGAGCACAAGGGACGAGGAAGTTGGATCAATAATTGGTTGGTTTCGGTTTGCCACCCAAACAACTGTCTGTTGGGGAAGATTTTTGTACCAGATGCCGATGTAATAGTGTTGAGAGTTACCTGGTGTGAAGAAACCAAGTTCAAAAATGCCACCAGTGTAAGATAACAAGAGTAGCACAGACTGTGAAATCAAGTGGTTTCTGATACTAGTTTTCATTGTGTTCAAGGAGTTTGATGTGTTTGTCAATGTCTAACTTGTTGTGTTATGGATCCAAATATGTCATTAATATAAACTATGGCAAACGTCATGCTTGCTGTATGTCTGTGCAATTTTCCCCATTTATAGGATACAATATAAACTGGTCAAGTCAAAATTTCTCTGAACATGAAAGTCATCCCTAGCTTACCATGTTCTATTAGTTTATTTGTGGTTGATTTTACACGGAGAACAAATGTTGTGAGAATTGAAATATATAATCATCTTTGTTATTAAAAACCAAAAGATGACAACATCATTCTAGAAAACCAAATGGTCAGAAATCAATCTATCATATCAGTTGAAGGGACTAATAGAGCATGAGAATGGAGTAATATAACTAAACAGATAATATAAAAGGAAAAAACAATGAACAACGAAGATTTGAGAAAATTATGGACCAAATTTGGAGCTAGAAACATGACAAGATATCACTTTTGCAAGACCAAGACTCCAAATTAGAAGAACATGTGTATACAAAAGGTAAGCATCAACCTTGCAGAGACTGAACCAACAAACTTCTTTCCAACACAGTATCAAACCCACAACACCTTAAAAATCAAAACTTTAGCTAAAAAATTAAAACTTTGAAATTACAAATGGAACCAGTCTTACCCTGACTTGTAGCAGAGATCGGAAAATTCCACCGGATAGCAAAGGCTGGCCATTTTTACAATCATGCAAATCTTGGTAGTCATGCCGCAAATTCAACCTCTAAACAAAAACCAAAAACCACAATCAAAATCCAAATCAACTCAATGATTGAATGGGTCAAGCTCTTAACCATTGTGAAATAGAAACAAAATGCAAGCAGTTAAATGCAGATCAAGATTCAGAACAAGAATTTAATAAAATTTTGATCAGGTTCAGAACTCATCTAAGCCTTCTGTGCTTCTCCCTCTGGTTAAACTTGACGGAAAAACAATGAATAGATACAGACAACAAATTCTGGTGCAAAATAGCCTACTGTTCCTCTCATGGTAGTAAGAATTCGGCTATCCATTCCGCGAGTAAGGTTGGCAAGACCACAATCACCCAGTTTTGAGCATCCAACGAAATGTTATCAGTGTTAATGACACAGTGATTCTTTGTGCATGCAGGTAAGTCAATCCTATTGCAGTTCCTAACGCAATAGGATATCTGGGTTTCCAATCTAAGACTAGTTGATTCTTTTGGAGCAACAGAGATTGCAAATAACCTTTGGGCATCTAATCATAAAGACCGGAAATCTAAGTACATTCTGTGTAGTGTTTTCCCCAGACATCCAACCACCAATTCCTACAATTAGCCTAATGTTCTAGGAGAAACAGATTAAAATGTAGCAATGCAGCTTCCATTGGCATTTGAAACAAAATTGAGATGTGCATATGACCATCATCCTATTCCAATTGTGGGATAAGGATGAAAATCGTCCCCATCCAACATCCACTGGTCCATTAAGTATCTGAACCATTCAAAAATAACCAAAACAAAAGCATGATCCATTTAGCCCTAGCTCAAAACAGACCAGGGGATGAATTTTGCGGGTTTCTCAAGGAAGTAAGATTCAGTCTTTTCTTAGCTGGTAAGCTTTGTTGTATCCACAATTTGTGTAGAGCCTAGTATCGGTTGAATTTTCAAAACTCTACCATAGAATAGCAGATGTATCAAATGTATATCTTATAAGTTAAAACAAAGTTAACCTTTCTCTTTGTATGGTCTGAAACTCTGAATGGACCAAATTGGAGATTTGGACTGGTCTAGTAAAGACTGTAAAGTTAAGTTTCCATCCTAGTTTAAGTTGGCTACCCAAACTACTGTTGGACTGGGTAGAATTTTATACCAAATGCCAATGTAATAGACTAGAGAGTCACCTGTTCAAAATTACAGGAGAGGTGGTCATCTGGTCCTGGTAAGAGAGTTTCAGATGCAATGCAGATATAAGCTTTTCAGGAAACAGATAACAGAATCACTGGTACTAATATCCATTACCCCCAAACCATGAAAAGAACTGTTCTTTCTAAAGTTTTGGTTGCATCAAGTATGAGGCCTATTTCTACATTCTAATTCAGACAGACGAATGAAGAAGAGTGCAGTTAAAAAACCAGTGTATATGGTTGTGTTCTGGGTTTGAAACAACAAAAAAGACCAGTGTATATGATTAACTAGTACTGTATATATCTCCAAATTCAAGAATTAACAATTTTGGCTGTATCCAATTCATGAAAGCAAATCCATTGACGCCACACATGTTTCTATGAACTCTTCATCACATTCAGAATCAACCTCAAAGTAAAGTGGAAGAGGTTCTCTGGGTTCTTCATCTCTCAGTTGAATATCACAGCCTAAAAGATAATCCAATAACGAGCAGTATTTTAAAAAAGAGATTCAAGGTCCTATGTAAGAAGGTAAACAAATGAAGAAGAGAAAAAGAAAACCCAGAAATGGGTAGCAGAAACAAGAAAGAAAGAAGAATATGAATCAGAAAGAACGTAGCGAAGAGCATTTGATTTTAATGATCACAGGAATCATCCATCACTCTTGAAATACTTTCATCATCTTCATCAAACAGAGAGAGACTGCAGAGCGGATTGACACCTTATATACAGCCAGACTGGTCCAAACCCTAGAGGTCACTCTCGTCATTTCACCAGCCAATTCTTTTTCTTTTTGAAACACAAAAATGAGTGCCCGGGAATTCACCGAAACCCTTGTCCTCATAAGGAAGAAGAGGAATTCAGAAAAATTAGAGAATCGGAGATCATTTGGGTGATGTCTCTCCGAGCCTTCAAAGAAAGCCTGAAACCGTGCCAGAACTCATCACTCCCGGCCTCCACCCAAACACAGTCGTCGTCGCAAATCCCTAGAAAGCCCCCCAAGTCGTCTCTGGCTCAGCAGCTCCTCAGGCTGCAGGACCCTGTCTCTCGTCCCCCACCGCCACCGCCACTGCCGCCAGTAGAGAAGGACGATGACGAGGACGAGCCTGAACCACTGGGATGTTCCGGGACTGGTAAAGTATTTGACAACACAGGACCCTATGAGCCCTTGCTCCTGTCCTCCCCCGGTGAACTTCCTGTAATCCAGGTATTATGGTTTTGGGTCCTTACAAGATTTTGTCTTGAACTCGTAACATTCTATGAATTTGTCTGTATAACTGAGATTCGGATGTCTTTACGAACTCATTGGCAGGTTCCTGCATCCATTAACTGCAGGTTGCTTCTACATCAGAGAGAGGGAGTAAAGTTTCTTTACAGAATATACAAGAACAACCATGGAGGGGTTCTTGGAGATGATATGTAAGTCTATCTTGCTGAAATTATATTTCAAATTGCTTTACAAGATTGATTATCTTTGTGTTACTTGTAGCTGTTTCCTCCACAATTTATCTACTTTTTTAGTATTGTATTTTTTATACCAATCACATTTGCATATTAATTTGAGCCTTTCCTTCCAGAATCAATAGTTCTGAAGACATGGCTCCAACGGATTTTACTATGCATTATTCAAAACCATCGATGAAGCACATGTTCCCATGATGTTCCTTAACAACCTTAGCCAGAACTAATAGGGAAACTCTCTCAACTAGGAATGAAAGTTTAGGGTAAACTGTGAATGAAACTTCTTGGGTGGTCGTATAAGTAGAATTTCTCTACCAGGTATATGTATTGTAGCTAACGCATTCATGTGATATCTCTAGATATTTACAATCCTTACCATAATTTTGTAGTGGGAAGGTTTCATATTTTCTCTTACTCGTTCAATAGGGGACTAGGCAAAACCATTCAAACAATTGCGTTCTTGGCTGCTGTGTTTGGAAAAGATGGCGATCGCATTGATTCCACAATTTCAAAGAAAAGTGACATAGCAGAGCGAAACCCTGTTCTCATAGTTTGCCCCAGTTCAGTTATTCACAACTGGGAGAGCGAATTTTCTAAGTGGTCTAACTTTAGTGTTGCTGTTTACCATGGTGCAAATCGTGATTTGATTTATGATAAACTCGAAGCTCGCGGAGTTGAGATACTTATCACGAGCTTTGACACATACAGAATTTGTGGCAGCCAGTTATCAGGTGTTAATTGGGAGGTTGTTGTTGTGGATGAGGCACATCGTCTTAAGAATGAAAAATCAAAGCTCTACCTAGCATGTCTAGAATTTAGAACGTTGAAACGAATTGGTCTCACTGGAACTATGATGCAGAACAAAATCATGGAATTGTTTAATCTCTTTGACTGGGTTGCACCTGGATCCTTGGGAACACGGGAGCATTTTCGGGAGTTTTATGATGAACCTCTCAAACATGGCCAAAGATCAACTGCTCCGGAAAGATTTGTCCGCATTGCTGATGAGCGAAAACAGCATCTAGTGGTGGTTCTTAATAAATATATGTTGAGGAGAACAAAAGAGGAAACTATTGGTCATCTTATGATGGGGAAGGAAGATAATGTCATCTTTTGTTCCATGAGCGAATTGCAAAAGCGGGTGTATAGGCGAATGTTGCAGCTACCAGACATCCAATGCCTGATAAATAAGGACCTTCCATGTAGTTGCGGATCTCCTCTTTCCCAAGTTGAGTGCTGCAAAAGGACTGTACCAGATGGAAAAATTTGGCCGTACCTTCATAGGGATAACCCTGATGGTTGTGATTCATGCCCATTTTGTATTGTCCTTCCTTGCCTCGTCAAGCTCCAACAGGTAAATGAGATTTCCCTTACTTAACCTACTATTTTTCACTCTTTTATCAGGAAGACATAGTTTATTTTTGTGTGGAAGTGTTTTGATCCTTGTAATTTGCATCATTAAAGCTATGGTTTCCTCAAGGAAGGGGCAGGGCATAAAGCTTTTGTCTCCTCATAAGTTAGGGGTCGAGCTAAGGTGGAGAGGCAAGGCTTTCTATACTTTTGGTCTGCGTTGATCAAATGTGAGAGAAAAAAAAAACAGTGTCAGAAAATAGAATATCTGTGAATAAATGAATCACCTGAAAATATGTTGCTTTCAGCCTGGTCATGTGGTTTTCTGTTATTTTCTTGTTTTCCTAGACTCTTGATTTCTTTTTCTTCTTTTTTTGGCATTTTCTATGTGGAAGAGGTTAACTTTGTCGCACTTTTTTTCTTGATCAAACTGTTAAGAACAATAAAAACCCTTGTTATTTGCTTTCCTAGTTATGACATGAGGCATACTATTATCAAACATTTGGTGACCATTGCATATGTTTGCTGAGTTGGCATCAGGCCATGTATTATAAGCATAAGAACCTTTACAGTACGTGCTTACATGGAATAAGCTAGGATGATTGTTTGAGTGAGACAATGAGTTTGCATTTTATAAACCATGCATGACATTTGTGGATTGATCAATGCCTAATTATTCACATAAATTTCTGTCACAATGTTTTATAATTTTATGAATTGTGTTTGGGCATGTTTAGATAAGTAATCACTTGGAGCTTATTAAGCCTAATCCGAAGGATGACCCAGAAAAACAAAAGAAAGATGCAGAGTTTGCATCCGCTGTTTTTGGCCCAGATATTGATTTGGTGGGAGGCAACACTCAAAACGAGAGTTTTATGGGCTTGAGTGATGTTAAACAGTGTGGGAAAATGCGAGCACTTGAAAAGTTTATGTTCTCTTGGATGGCACAGGGTGATAAAGTCCTTCTGTTCAGTTACTCTGTCAGGTGAATGTGATCACTTGGCTCCATATTTATTTTTCTTAAATTTCCCAGTGCATGCCTTTCATGTTTAGGTCGGCCTTTGGATCTTGTTAGTTGCTGAACTGAATTAACTAGAATCTCTTCTTCCAGGATGCTGGACATACTGGAAAAATTTCTAATACGCAAAGGTTATTGCTTCTCAAGACTTGATGGTTCTACACCTACCAACTTGCGCCAGTCTCTTGTTGACAACTTTAATTCAAGTCCAAGCAAACAGGTATAATTTAATCAAACGTGAGAGAAGTCTATTTAAGTTTCTATTTGACAGGTATCTATTGTTTTAGGTGTTCCTTATATCAACTCGAGCTGGTGGGCTTGGACTGAATCTTGTCAGTGCAAATCGTGTTGTAATATTTGATCCAAGCTGGAATCCTGCTCAAGATTTACAGGCCCAAGACAGGTCATTTCGGTTCGGGCAGAAACGGCATGTTGTGGTTTTCCGCCTACTTTCTGCTGGTTCCCTTGATGAACTTGTTTATTCACGTCAGGTGTACAAACAGCAGCTATCAAACATTGCTGTTTCTGGAAAAATGGAGAAAAGATATTTTGAAGGTGTCCAGGTACGGAAATCAATCGGTGTTTTTCTACATTTCTCCTGGAACTTTTTTATTTGTATTCAACTCCTAAATACTTGCATTTCACTTGACTGTCGTATTTTTCAGGATTGCAAAGAGTTTCAAGGGGAGCTTTTTGGAATTTGCAATTTATTTCGTGACCTTTCAGATAAGGTTTTTACCAGCGAAATATTTGAGATGCATGAAAAGCAAGGACAAAAAGAAGGGGATTGTCATGGTAGGGAACAAGAACCAACCAACATTACTTGCGTAAAAGAAGTGGGTCTGACATCTTCATCCGTGTCTGAGACCACTGATTCTGAGAAGGCTTTAGCAAGTCAACCTGTGCTCAAAGATGTGGGTAAGTATGATTTAAGATTTAGCTGTTTGCCGCAATGGAGCTTCTGTGCCATAGAAGATAATGAGCTGTTTGGTAAGGGGAAGAGAAAAGGTGTAACAGGAAAAGAAGAAGGAAAGAAATAAAAAAAAATCAATAAATAATTTTGACTTCCTAATACACATGGAAAGTCATTGGAACATAAAAGGAAATTCGGTCAAACAAATAAAGAAGGAAAAAAAAATGAAACAGCCTGCTATTGCTCTCTCTCTGGTAGGTGCGGGGTTGCCTTAGAGATGCTGGTTTTTGAGCTTCAGACCATTTATTTCATATTGCAAGGTTCTTGGGATGAGAATTTGTTGCACTTACTATCTTTTTGTTCTCTGTTTTAGCTTTCTACCATTTGATTTATTTATTTAAGTTCATTTTTGTTCTGAATGCAACTGAAGTGTTTTGTTTTGTTTAGGTGTTGTCTATGCACATCGTAATGAAGACATTGTGAATAATCGACCTGGAATGAAAGGGACGATGGAAATAGTTGGTGGTTGTAACAATAGCCTCAAACAGCTTTGCACTGGTGTTGCTAGGAGAAAACAACAAGATAGTGCTGGTGGAAAGGAGAATGTATATGTATCCACAGATCGCAAAAGGATTCAGTTTAGTCTTCTTGGCAAGTTCATGGGTATGGGAGAGCTTGAATTTAGCAAGTGGGTAGTATCTGCTACTCCCCTGGAGAGGGAGAAAGTTATTCAGGACTTCAAGAAGAGAAACAAGAAGAAACTCGACAGTGTTGATTTGTTATAAGGTTGTGGCCGTCATTTAAAATGACATTAGAACATTCAAAAGTTGTCTAATTGTTGAAGCATCATCTTCGAAGGTGTGCGATAAGTAACAGCTGAACTGCATGTACAGTTAATATCTACAAGATGTGGTGTCGATAGATATTTGGAAAGAACAGAAAAAATGTTAATAGGTTTTGGTGATTCTTGTTTTAGCCTGGATTATGTTTTAGATCGTAGATGTGAATCATGTGATCATGTGAACTTACTGTATAAATTTGCCCCTCGGAGAAAACATACTCGTACGTAGAACATACTCTGGTCTTATTAGGATTTGATTTAAATAAATATATAATATTCATATAAATTTATTAAACTATACAGAAAAACATTTAATTTTGCATAATAGAATAGATGAGTTGTTAGAGTTGAGGTTTTTTTTTTTTTTATTAAAGATTTTGTGGTTTCCTCATTTATAATAGAGAAGTAATGCAAGAGTTGTTGGAGATGATTTAACTTTTCACACCACATCCACTTCTACAAGCCCTAAATGTGTGTGGATGTGGTATGAATCGACATCAATGACATGTTTGCTTGGCAGATTAAAATCAAAGATTTAACTCAAGACTATAGATTTTTGCATGAATCGCGTAACAAATTGTAGCGTGACAAAGTGTATGATTTTTCGGGTATCCACACTAGGTTATCATTGAGACAAATTTTAATTTGGCTTTTTGAATGAAATTTTATAAACAAAAAAAATAATGGTATCTTACTCTAGAGGGCAAAAGTCATCGACAACCAACCATGCATGCGTGCAAAATTCAGTTTAAATAATCGTCTTCTCTTGATTAGCACGATGACAAGGCATTACAAGATGGATGGTAGGATTTCCATTAAGAAATATATATTTTTTCTTGATTTTAAATATTTCAATATAAAGTTAGTAAAAATTTCATGATTATAAATTCTTTATTAAAGAAAATTTATATGATTTTAATTTGTTATTTTCATTTGTAGGAGTAGTAGAATAGAGTTGCAGGCAGCTGAAAAGCGCGTGTGACCAGAAAACCAAAGCGCAGAGAAAAGCAGTGGACATGTCAACAACCACCACCATAGCTTCTCCAATCCCATATTGGTAATAATGATCTAATTAGTTGCTAAATCTTAACCTTGTGGTGTTTGCTTAAGAGAGTCAATTAGTCGCTGAGCTTTCACTTTCTTCATTTGATCGGCTGGTGATCCAAGCAACCTCTCTCTCTTAAGCTGATGGGCTTTGCTTCGATTTCCCAACGCAGTTGAATTGTGGTATGGGCACTCTGAGGAAATTAGGGTTGAGGTTTCTCTACTGCTTCTTCTTCTGTGCTGCTGCTTCGCTGCTGCTTTCTCCTCCTCCGGTGGCGGCCCTCAGACCCTTGAGGGAAAGGGCTCGCTCCTGGGGCGATGAGGTGAGGTTCCACTCTTTTACTATTTCTTTGATTCTAGGGATTTGAGAATCAAATTGGTGCTTGATTGGTTCTAATGTTAGCCTCGTTATGTCAAGATACATTAGTTCAGTTGTTAGTACTGAGCCTAGATAGTGAATTTTCGGGGGTTTCTGGCAAATGGCAACAGTTTGACATTCACCTTTTCTCTCCTTTGAACAAGAACACTGTTGTATAGACAATTAGACGTTACACAGGCTTGGGTCTGTGTCTTGAGAAAAGGGATAGGGCATGAGGTTTTGTATCCATAGGAAACATGTTGTGGTTCTGTTTACTTCTGGCTCTCTCAGTTTCTGGCATTTGTACTTTGGTCTGTACGGTTTTAAGACTTCAGTGTTTGTCAAAGATTATGGGTTTAGGAATGGAGCTTAACAGAAGAAACTTGAGAGTAGAAGGGGGTACGAGTCAAGAGCTTGGGATCGCATGCCATTTTGGTCTGCTTTATTGGCAGTGGTTACAGGCTTGTGTCTTGTGCAATGTGTCAAAGCTAATCTCTCTGACGTCTTTGTAGATATTGTCTCAGCACTATGTTCTGAAAATTTCCACTCCTATAGCTCTTCTGTTGTAATCAAATCCTTTCTCTCTTGTAAAGACATATTATAATTTTCATTTAACCACAAGAAGACTAATGAAAAAGATTATACTACTTAAGCTTATTTACTCATTTATTGTTGAGTGTACAACATTAATCATTTCAATTATAGTGCATGCAGATATTGACAGTTAGCTTTGTATTTCAGTTGATAGTTTCCTAGGAAGTCTGCAATCTTGTTTGTTAATTACCAAAATAAGATTGTTGGAATTGGATGAAATCTGAATAAACCTACTAAACTCCTCATTTTACTTTCTTTGCAGTGGCTATTTGTAAGAAAAGATGAAAATGAGTTGGGACCATTTTCTACGTGGAACATAACAGGAACTTATAGAGGTTTGTAACTTATGGCCATATTTTCTGTTCACATGTTATAGATTGGTACCCGGTTCATATGATATTCTTATTGCATTTCGTAGACTTGTGTATTTTGAAGCTTACGCTAGACTAGTTGCTCAAGAATATGAAGTTGTAAAATTTAACGGATTGTCTAAGCTTTATATACCAGAGCTAGTCGAAGGCTCTGCAATGAAAAGGGGTAGGGGGTGCTGCAGTGAATCTATAACAGGATGCTGCCAATGTGGCTTCTAAAGAAGAGAAAACTTCGGGGATTGGGGGGGGGGGGGATTTGGGTGTTGGCTTTTCATTTTTTCTGAATTAGGACACTTTTTGTCTTATACGTTTGAATGAGTTATTGATTTTTTTTAATTGATCTGCTACCGCAGTATAGGGTTCCATGGAGAAATGAATTTGTAATTATATTTGGATTATTTGTCATGTTACAAGGAGCACAGTGTCTTTTATAATTGGTTATAGTAGCACAATGGATTCAACTGGCTTGCATAGTTAAATACACTGAGGCTTCATTTGGATAGAAGGATCTAAAAGAGTGACTTGCAGTTTTGATAATAAGTTTACTTTGGTTAAAAAAAATCTTAAAAATACTAAATACTGGGCATTTAACAAATTAATCAAATCTTACAGTGAATTTTTCAAATAAGTGCATTTGTTTTTTTTCTTCCTAAACAAGTGCACAATTTACTCGTTGTTGACATTATTTCCAAGCATAGATATAAACACTGAGTAAGACGACTACAGTTACTAGTCTTAAAATAAATAATCTATTTTATATTGATTCATTAGGCAGGTGTGTGTACTTGATCTGATGAGATATATAAATTATTGTTGTGTGAGTTGCAGGGACTTGGAAGTTTCCTGATTCTGCTAATAGATCTTCCAGATTCCCGGAATTTAGGAAATCCAGTGGCAATTCTGTCATCGAATTAGTTAGCACACAAACAAAAATAACAGGTGTACATTATGTGCAGGTGAGGAGTTTCCCTTTAATGATCCTGACTGATACAAAAGTATGGTTTGTATCTGTTAAAAGCATCTGGCTTTCAATTCCTTGAATGCACACCATTTGTACACAACTTAAAATAGTCACACGTCAGGCCAAAACTCACCAGTCTCAGAAAATAAATAAGTACCTGGCATTTTAGTCTTGCACATAGGCAATCAGTGGAATTTCTTTATCAATAGAACATGTATACTAATGGCACAAACCCTTCTCCTGTGGACTTCCATACCATGGTAAATGTTTGCTCGATGGGACATTCGCCCCATGAATTCAGCTGTCAAGTATTGTCCTTTGATTAGTAGCTGCTTGATTTAGCAGAAGCAATTAGAATTGTTGGACAATAGTTTTCTATACAACACTTTCAGAGCCATTTTATACATCTTTAGTTCATATATTGTTCTAGCACTATTCCTGTTTTTTCTTTAATTGAGTTCTACCACTCATTCTTAAATTTTGTAATTTTAAATATTTGCTTTACCATTTTTTGAACTATGAAATATATAATTAATCATGAGTTCTCAAGTTATTATGATACTTCTATGGATAATTTTTGTTTCTTCATTTTGCTGGCAACAGGGTGTGATTATCTTCCATGATGTGTTTGACAATGAACACAATGTTGGTGGTGTCAAAATTAGAGTGGAAGGTGTATTTATATGGCCGTTTAGACAGCTTCGAATGGTAGCTAATAGGTGATTTTCCATACTTTTTGTTATGAAGTTTACTCCTTGTTGTTGATCCTATCATTGTCACCTAGTTTCTGTTTAAGTTATGTGCTATGCAGACTTATAATTACGTGCCCATCATTGTGCAGTGGGAAAGAGGGAGACTCAAGCCAAGAAGAAGATTATATTTTATCAAACCCGTATCATATGGTATCATTTTTTTCTCATCTCATGTGTTATGGAGCCTAATAAATATTTTGACTATATGTTGTCTTTATTGTGCTTTCGTCTGGCACAACGTATTTGTTATTCATATCTTGATTTTTATCTGGAGTGCCAGAAGGTGGCAATATATAGTACATTTTGCTTGAAATTACTTTGCATCTGATATAAAATTTTAAATAAGGAGGTAGGAAACATGCAATAGTTCATAGAAACTACTAAACTACTAAATTACTTTGCACTTGAAGTTTAAATTATTATGATCTTTGGAAATCTGAGCCGAAAAGGTTGCAGAAAAGTGGCTATCCAAAATGTGCTACAAATGACTAATAACAGTAATAATTTCCGATCCATTATTTGCTTAACTGTGAAGTTGCACATTATCTGTAAGGAAGTGATTAGAGAGATTGGTTGGGTCTTTCCAGCCACTTGTGATGTTGTTCTTTCGAAACATTAAACAACTTTAGAGGGTGGAAAAGGCGTTTCTTGACAAGGAGGTAGGAATGCTGGCAACATTTGGTTTCGATAGCTGGACTGGCAGAAATGAGTTTTTGAATAGATAAGTAGGGAAGAGGAGGTTTTATATGGTATGGAGTGGGCATCTTTTATGGGCTTTGGTTTTCATAATAGTTTAGGGATTGGTCTCTTCATGGCTTCATGCTATTATGTGATTGTTAGGTTGTTGTCTAGTCCTTATTTTGCTGCCTTGTTTTTGTATCTTGAGCTGTATTGTAATATAGTCAGTTGGGTTTAGATATCATCTATAAATGTTGTACAAAGTTTAATAAACAAACAATTAATTGAGTTACGATAAACAACACATAAAGTTTCTAGATACAGCTTCGTCTTATCCTTGTTGTGGGCCCGGGCCCGGGGAAGAGGTGTGTGTGTGTGTGGCGGGGGTTGGTGTGGATCCTTAATTTGAGTATGTTTTGGTTTTTGGCTCTTGTTGTTTTCCAAATTTTGATAGACATCTCAGTCAATTTATTTAAATCTCTTCCCTTCACATGTGTGTGTGTGTTGTTTTTTTGAAGGGCCTTATGTATATTGATATAAATGAAGTCTTGCATGTATCTTTTTTTCTTTCTTTAGAAACAATTTTTTGATTCTTGTTAGAAATTTTTTTGAATGATTTAGTATTAAAATAAATCAGAACCGTTTTGTCAATGTTAATTCATATGTTCATTTTTAAAAATGAAGCATGCAAATACGATCTGTATGTGTAACTGGGTTTGATCACATGTTCCCAAGGAAGCTACAGTTCCTTGAACAAGTATTCAATTTTTTTTTTTTCTCAAATGGCCATATTTATCATACTACATTGTAATGTGTGTCTACTGATGTATGGAATCTGTCTACCAAAGAGGGTTTTGATGACTTACATGATACATGTATTCTTTTTTGAACAGCTTGGAGCTTTCTCTTCCCAAGTTTTTCAAGAATCTCCACGAGATAAGCTATGGAAGAAAAAGCATTGTAATTTCTCCCACTTCACTATTAGTTTCCATATTGCTTTTGTGATGTTTGTAATTTATTTCTGTTCTCTTACTGCAGCGCCAATTTACGAAATGGAGAAACATTGTAATATAGAAATTGCAGGCCAAATTTCACGTGTATCATCTGCCCATAATGGTATTTGAGTTTTCTCAGCGTATGGATTCTTTCTTTCCTTTTAATTGCTTCCTTAACATTAAAAAGTTTTAGATTCTTCTCTAAAAACTTTTGTTTTAATTAAAGAACGAAAAAGTAGAGGAAGATGAGAGGAGAGATGATGAATGTTTAGAAGACACTAATTTATAACTGTGCGTCCATTGTAAATGTGCATATGCCATTAGGTCCAGTTTACTATACTTTTACCGAAAGTTAACAGGACGCCATAACTTCTTATTTCACCTCCGGGTTTATGGAAATCTCTTCCTCTTTTTATATCTCTTTTTCATGATTTCTGTTTCTATTTATTAAAGGTCAGTGATTTCTTTAGTTGAATGGTTATGCAGAAAAAACGAACAAGTGACTTTCAGGAATGTATGGATATATTTCGGTATTCAAATGAAATTTTTATACACTTGTAATAAGACTTATTGCAAGTCTCATGTTCATATGCATATGTCATCATATCAAATGTTTTGTTTATTCTCTCTTTATAAATCTTATCAATGAATAAATAATCAAGTTTTAAGCATTAAGGGGCTTGTGTAGGTCTGATGCCAAAGTTCTAACCTTTTTTGATTGTGATTTGAAATCTATTCCTTTGTTTATTTTGAAATTTCTTCTCTTATGAAAAATTGTTATCATTATTAGATGGAGATCGTGATCGTTACCAAATAGAAGGTTTGATGGAGAGTCCTGCAGTGGATGATGATGGAGATTGCTTCTCACCCTTGATTTTAAATGCTACTTCTATCAACGTGGAGGTGTACTATAATAAAGCAGTGAACTATACCTTGATGGTCACCTTTGTATCCTTTATTTTTTATTTTCCATCAGTCTTGCATTTAGTTTCAAATGGTGATTTTCCACTGTTGTGGAGGAATTCCTTAACGTATTTCCTCAGATCTCCTTCCTACAAGTTCTTCTCTTAATTCGGCAAATGGAACATAGCAACACTCAGTCAGTAAGAAATTTGTCCGAACCTACTTTTTAGGAAACCAAGTTTAGCGATATGTCAATCATCATTCAGCTTCCTTTTTCTTCTGGTCGACGGAAGTAATTGTGGTTCCTTATCAGGGGGCTGCCAAAGTGTCGATTCTAATGATTGGCCAACAGGCTATCATGGACGCTTATCTTTGCCTTCTACACTTGACAGCAGGAATACTTGTTGGTACGTTTGTTATTTGTCACTACCACCTTTGTCTCAAATTGCTTGTATGTAATCATAGAAGTTGTGGACTAGTAATTAGTAATATCCTGTTGATCAAGGTATTTTATAATAGATGCTCGAAAAGCTAAATTTACTGTTATTGTAACCATGTAAAGTACATGGCTGCCGTTTAAATCATTGATAAGAAGTATTGAATTTAAGATTAATAAAGTACATGGCTGCCGTTTAAATCATGGCTGCCGTTTATTCTCTCTTCACGTGTAACTTGTATTGCATTTGTGAATACTTCAGCTGTCGTTTCTCCTTATTAACTATTTTTTTCTTATTCCTTGTGCATACAGAATCCTTATTTAATGCTTTTGCAACCGCTGCGTTTTTCAAGTTTGTTGTCTTCTCAATATTTGAGATGAGATATCTTCTTGCTATATGGAAAGCAAGTAGGCCTACAAATAGCGGAGAAGGATGGGAGACGATGAGGCGTGAGCTTTCAGTTTTATATAGCCGTTTCTGTAAGTACTATTTTGAGTTTATATCACTTCATCATTAACTTATATATGCAAGTACTTTTTCAGTTTTTATGTCAGTTTATCAACTCTGGAATTCTGAGTTTATTGGGAATCATGCACAAATACACTTGAATTTTATGTATCCATTCATATTAAACTCATGAAAGTTAATCTCTCTTTATTCTCAAGGATAATTATTTGACAAGAATAATTTTATAAGACTATTAATAGTTTGTATGTCAATTTTTTTTGGTTGACTTTTGACTTTAGAGCCCCTACGTTTTTTGAACTTTTGGTTTCAGCAAACTAATGCTGAAGATGAATGTTTACATATAATTTAAGCTACTAGATAACCGAGTAGATAAATAAGAAAATTTTTATCCAAAACATACCGGAGAATAATTTGGTCATTCAGAGTTTGAACTCTCTGTCATCTCAGCTACTTGTGAACTGTAGTGATTCAACAAGTTATACAGGTAACTTCTCTCTAATCCAAAAGTCTGCCCAAAAATTCTCATTCCCCCAGTGCCAATGACACCACTGTAGAAAACAAGCACACCTAGTATCCTGCTTCGGTTTGCAACTTGACTGTCTCCCACCGGTTTCCTAGCCATGGTGTAGGTTACCTAATAACTAAAATATCATCCTTAATCTAGGGTACTTTACAGTGGAGACAGTAGTCATTCAGATATCCAGTATCATAAGTTTTGGGTATTGCATGAGGGAGATTATCCTTTAGATATCCAGATTTAGTCTATGATATGTGCTCCCGGATTTACATTTTATTTCTATTTTATGATTCTTTGTTACAACTTACAAATGTTAGGCTTTACGTAAATCTATAATCTTTTGCAGATGGAATTCTTCTTGGAGGCATTCTGGTCATGTATGAGTTCCATAACTTCCTGAGACCTATTCTTCTCCTTATGTACTCTTTTTGGATACCTCAAATAATCACCAATGTCATCCGTGATTCAAGAAAACCCTTGCACCCTCATTACATCCTAGGCATGACTGTTACTCGGCTAGCAATCCCGTTATACATATTTGGGTGCCCTAACAACTTCATGCGCATTGAGCCTGACAAGAGTTGGTGTATATGTTTGAGTTTATTTCTTGGACTGCAAGCATCAATTCTTCTTCTCCAGCATTATCTTGGCTCTCGGTGGTTCATTCCTCGTCAGGTGTGGTGCAACTTTGATCATTTATATATTCCTTATTCTTTTTCTTTTTCTTTTTCAACTCTCATGTTAAGAAACCTATTTGTTGTCAGAAGAATGAGTAATGATGAAATTTTTATTTTATTGAACTTCCCTAAGCAAGGAGCAGGTTTATTCTTTTTTTTTTCTTTATTTTTTTTTTTTTGAGAATAGATTGGAACTTAGATGCCTATTTGTTCTTGCATTTGAATAGTAGCTAATTGATTTTCTTTTAAGAATACTTTAAGGATTTTACAAAGTATTTCACTAGATAAATTCTATTAAGCTTTGATATTGATAAGTTATTGTTTGTTTTGAAACGAAAATATAAGAAATGTTGAAGGTCTGTCACTGTATTGTAAATATCATTTCCAACACCCAAGCTTATGTTGCTAATGGTATTACGAGATTGTTATACTCTATGTCAGCTTTGAGTGTCTCAATATTCTTTTTATTACACTACATGTGTTGAGATTGTCACTTGATAAGTTATTGTTTGTTTTGAAATGAAAAAATAAGAAATGTTGAAGGTCTGTCACTGTATTGTAAATATCATTTCCAACACCCAAGCTTATGTTGTTAATGGTATTACGAGATTGTTATACTCTATGTCAGCTTTGAGTGTCTCAATATTCTTTTTATTACACTACATGTGTTGAGATTGTCACTTGCTTTTCTGCTCTTTTGGATGAAATGAAGTTTACAATGGCTGTACAAATATGATAATAAACTTTGTAATCCTATTCTTACTTTTAAATCTGGGGGAAAACTGTTACAGCAAGTTTATATGCTATTTTGAAAACGCCTCTTGTGCATGTCCCTGCAGTGTGACATATCTTCTCTCTATAATGTATTGCAGATTCTACCTGAGAAATATAGCTACCATAGAAGGCCTGATCAGGATACAAATCATGCCACAGATTGTGTCATTTGCATGACTGGAATTGATCTCACACTGCGTTCAGATGATTGCATGGTACAGTGATGGGATGTTATATTTTTCCTTTATTTTATAATAGATAGCTTGACTAGTGCTTGATGTAGTTTGCTATTTTCATTGCAGGTGACACCATGCGATCATTTCTTTCATTCGGGTTGTTTACAAAGGTGGATGGATATAAAGATGGAGTGTCCAACTTGTCGGCGTCCACTGCCCCCTGCCTGAATTGTCTATATCACATATAGGATCCACTGACATCACCCAACTCACTAATTTTGGTACATTGACTCACTGGCATCCAAGCACTCCTGTAGAAATATTCTAAAATTCTAGGGTTTGACTGGTGCTTACCAGGCATACCACTCATTGATATTCTTTTGTCAAAATAATTCAGCAACCAAACATGCCTTTTAAAATAATCGACCTTGTTGAATCAATTTTCTGTAGAAGTCATTATTATTCTCATAGTTTGTACAGTAATTGCTAAAGAAATGTGTACATTACATTTCTCACTTTTTGATGTTTAAGTTTACAAAGTATTTGCTTCCCACGTTTAATTATGATTTACGAAGTATCATAATCCTGAATTGCCTCTCTGAATTCCATTTCAGGTTGGGTATTGAATCCATCTTCTGCATGAGTGCACCTTCAGATGAAGGTTAAGATACAACAGATCAGTTTATTAAGTATAACGGGCTGCAATAGGTTGCAGCTCTAGACAATGATTCTTTGCATTGTTGTATACTGATAATTAGTTAGCAATACAGTCCATCAAAAGTTGGTTTAAAGAGACGAGAAAAGAAAGTGGCATGGGTCTTGATTAGAGCTATGATGCCATTGTGAGAACTGTATCTCATGTTGCTCAGTGGCCAATGCAAACGATGTGAAGTACATATGTATATGGCATGTCTCTAAAAGGACAAGGAACCGGAGGTCATGTCAGTACACAAGTTGTGTTTGGATAAAATAATTTTAATTTCTATAGAAATTTTAAAATCATAAGAATTACAATTCCATGAATTTAAATTTTATTAATTAAGAATTCCGTTGTTTGGATTTCATGACGTAGGGTTTTAAAATGACAAGAATTTGTATTTTATGAGAAATTCAAGTCAGGAAATTAAGCTTTTAAATTCCATGATTATTTTCCCGTGAAAATTGCTAATTCGACAAGATAAGAATCCAAACGGGGAAACAATCCTAAGAAATTGAGAATTCCCTATTTTTGATTAAATTCCTGGGAATTCACCCGCATCCAAACACACAGAATAATTATGAAATTGGGAAAATCTATGAACTGTAGTATTGTTTCTCAATCTGCGTCCACACTTTCTTTTTCCTTTAGGAGAATAAATGACAAATTCATCAACCAAATGTTATTACAATAGAGAAATCACGGGATATCCTCACATTGAGGGGAATGATAGAAAAGAAATCACGGTACGTTATTTTTAAAAAAAATAAAATAAAAGGCTAGTGTGGCTGTTGGCTGTTCTCAAGCCTTGATTAATGAAACTGTCGAATACAATGAGGGGACCTTGAGTCTAAACCCGTGATTACAAAAACCTGAAATAATATCAGAAACCTCTACAAACTTGTACTCAACTAGGCACAAGCTAGCAAAGAGTATTGCTCTACCGACAACTCTATTTGTTTTTACACAACGGTGACATACTATACTAGAATTATCATTAGATATGTAACACGCTTATGCATCATAATGTCTAATAATTCAGCTTTCCAACTATGTAGCCGTCAGAAGACAGATCCGACGATACTTAGTTTCACCCTACCACTAGGCGGCAACGACCATTTGACAAAGCAAAGAACTCATTGCTGACCTAGAGAAGACAAGGCACAAAAGTGTAAAAACATGCACTTAGCCCAACTAACCCTACACAGCTGTTGTAGGCACTAAAATCACAGTATGTTTAAAGCTACCCAATTGAGCTTTTTGAACGGAGTTGTTGTAGTATCCTTTCGAGCTTCCGCCAACGGCGATTCTCCTGCTCGCGGTTCTCTTTTCAGAGTTGCTCGAGCTCTTGCCTCATCCTTTGGGTCTCATTCGGAGGAGACAAGTAAAGACCTCCCTTGCTGCCCAACTGGTAAAGAATGACACTTCAGGCTTCACCCTAATGTTAGAATGGTGTTTAAGAATGATGATGATGTATTTGAGTATTATGGTTTCGCTAGAAAAAATGGCTTCTCTGTTATGAAAGAGAGGTTCAGGCTTAGCCCACAGTTGGGTATTTACAAGCATGACTTTGTTTGCTATAGGTATGGATTTGCTCCGGACCAGACTGTATCTTCAAATCTTTTCAAAATGATTCGACTCTTCTCTCTCGGTAATGAGCTACATATGCATTACTGTATTCCATATCCAGAATGAAACCCAGAATCCATCGAAATAAAAGGGAACAAAAGTCTTGAGAAGTGTGGAGATCAATCTCGGGCAAAATCTCTGATATATCCTCTGGTCTGGCAGTAAATCCGGTCATTATCGTGACGACCTGAAATTACAAGCTTGCCCTTCCGTTAACGGCACTGTCACGAGCGCAGCCTGCTTTTGCCTTTGAAGAAAAGAATGACACGTTTATTAACTTAGCAAGAATCGGTACGAGAATATTTCATTTCATTTTATTGTTTACTTACCATAAAGAATTAAAATATAAATGTAACTAATTACAATTGATGTTGTTTACTTACTATATCAGAATTAAAACTAATTTGATTACTGAAATACCCTACTAAAAAAGATGCTAGAATATTTGTAATTTTTTAGAGTTGTGTATTTTGGAAATATTATAATTATATGAGGATATTTTTGATTTTTTGAAGAGAAATATATATATATATATATATATATTTTTCAAAAATGAAGAGAAAAAGTTGATTCCACAAACTTGATTTGAATACCCATCTCCCTCTTTGGATATCAGATTTAGGGGGTGTTCACAAGGAATAGAGGAGGTGTTCACAAGGAATAGATTCCAGATAAGTAAATAAGACCCACATCCATTCTAATACGCCAGAATTTACTCATCTGGAATCAATTTCGTCACTCTTGATTTCATTCTAAGTTAATAAACACGTTAGAAAAGAAGAAAATTCTTAAGAAGCGGGCAAAATTGTAATTTCATTCGGAAAAACCCTAGAGGTCCGGGGGCAGCGGTTCGGTGTATAATCCTTTTCCTTGGTTTCTTGGTGACTTGGAAGACTGAGACCCTCCCTTCCATCACTCTCTCTCTCTCTCTCNNTCTCTCTCTCTCTCTCTCTCTCTCTCTCTCTCTCTCTCTCTCATCGTCGACCTCCTCAGGTTTCGCTCTTCTCGTTTCTTGTCGTTTAACTTAGTTAGACCTGCCTTTCTTTTTCTTGACTTGAAGGCTTAATATTATTGATTCATGTTCTTGTGGTCAGCAACTCTAATTTTGTTCTGCATGTTTCATTTCCGTTGCTTATTTAGTTTTGCTTGAGATTTGATGATATTACTATCAAGGAAGAAGAAGTATTAAAAATAGATTCTGAGATTGAGTATAAAAGAGAGGCAGTTCCACTGGTGAATTGGGATTTGTTCAACTCGTGTTAGATAATGGAGACAGTGGGACACTAGTGATTAATCTTGTGGATCATTGCGTTACTATTAATGTTACTGAAGACATGTTGATTGAATCTTATGACCTGTTTCGTCAAGGTGCATGCCTTTATTTGAGATCATGTTATTCTTGCGCAGGTCACTGGCTTGAGTTATAATCATGGCTCATGGGTCGTCCAATCCATCTATATTTCAGAAATTACATGGGCAGTCCAGCCTCATTCCTAAGCTTTCTCCCAACTTGAACAGCAGAAACTATGGTTTAACTGGCGCTTATGCAAATGGAGGCTTGCAAGGACCCCTGCTCCCAGCTTGCCAAAGCACTCCCCTGGCACAGCTCTCGCCGTTGTCTACCATTTTGGTACAGGCTCCGGCAGAGAAAGGGGCTGCTGGTTTTGCTGTTGATTTCCTTATGGGAGGTGTATCTGCTGCTGTTTCTAAAACAGCTGCTGCTCCAATTGAGCGTATTAAGCTATTAATCCAGAACCAGGATGAGATGATCAAGGCTGGTCGTCTTTCTGAACCATACAAGGGGATTACTGACTGCTTTGCCCGAACAATGAAGGATGAGGGTGTCATTGCTCTGTGGAGAGGAAATACTGCTAATGTTATCAGATACTTTCCTACCCAGGTCAATTTTCTTTCACTTTGTTTTATCTTCCCTTTTTGTGTCTGTGTCTTGAGTTCTTGTACCGTGTTCAGTAATAATTGGAGTAAATGTTCCATATCTAGTTTTTAACCAACAATATTAGAGATCACTTCCCAAGTCCAAATAGAGATGGTTATCTTATACTATAAGCTTTTTAATGTGGAATTGTGCAACTTGAGACCCCTCTAGTAGTCATTCTAAACTTGTGAAGATTTGTGTATCAGGCCTTAAACTTTGCTTTCAAGGATTATTTCAAGAGGCTTTTCAACTTCAAGAAGGACAGAGATGGCTACTGGAAGTGGTTTGCTGGGAACCTGGCGTCTGGTGGTGCTGCTGGTGCTTCATCTCTTCTGTTTGTTTATTCCTTGGACTATGCTAGAACACGTTTGGCAAATGATGCTAAAGCTGCCAAAAAGGGTGGGGAGAGGCAGTTTAATGGTATGATCGATGTGTACAAGAAAACCCTAAAGTCTGATGGTATTGCTGGGCTGTATCGTGGATTTAACATCTCATGTGTTGGGATTATTGTGTATCGTGGGCTCTACTTTGGAATGTATGATTCTCTGAAACCTGTGGTTCTGGTGGGTAGCTTGCAGGTATGTTCAAATTTTCAATCTTGTACCCTTCTATCGAAATTTTGTGTGTGGTTATTATCTGAGAAAGTTGTGAAAGTGCAAGTTTTGTGTTGGTTTTGAAGGCAGTTGAATGGGTTTCATCTGTGAATTTATTTGTTTTATCTTTCCCCGCTTCTTGTCTGCCTTGTTGTTACAAATCAAGCTGTGCAGGTCTATGTGGACTTTACAAGTAGTCTGCATACTTTGTTGGACCTTGGCTTAGCATCTCTTTTATCCAAGCCCTTGCCATTATTTATTGTTAATAATGTTTTGGAGTTTGTATGTTTGGCCTATTTTGTAAGAAATGATTTGAATTTGTGACCTTAGTGTTGTAAGCTGATGTCTTTGAATGCCCTGTTATTTTGGACTTGATGTCATTTCCACAGCATGTTGATGGTAATTTCTGTGTTTCTCTTGGTATTTTACAGGATAGT
Source organism: Fragaria vesca subsp. vesca (assembly GCF_000184155.1). Classification (NCBI taxonomy): domain Eukaryota; kingdom Viridiplantae; phylum Streptophyta; class Magnoliopsida; order Rosales; family Rosaceae; genus Fragaria; species Fragaria vesca. Next base: position 15,032,456 of record NC_020496.1, read on the forward strand.
TTCTTTGCTAGTTTTTTGCTCGGATGGGGAATTACAATTGGAGCTGGATTGGCTTCATACCCAATTGACACAGTGCGCAGAAGGATGATGATGACATCAGGAGAAGCAGTAAAATATAAAAGCTCTTTGGTTGCCTTTAAGCAAATTGTCAAAAATGAGGGTGCTAAATCTCTATTTAAAGGTGCTGGAGCAAACATATTGCGTGCTGTTGCAGGTGCTGGTGTGCTTGCTGGCTATGACAAGCTGCAAGTCATTGTTCTTGGCAAGAAGTATGGATCTGGTGGTGGTTAAATGTGATGTTATGTTGATGAAAGCGTAGTGTTTGATTATGTCTAATGGCTTGGTGGAATAAGTTTAGATGACTGATAGTGCTTTCATGTCTTCACATATTTAGGGAACTGTTATTAGAAAATCATAGGTACAAGGATGAAATTTGAGTTGTAGGTGTTTTATAACTTCCTGTGAGTTATAAGTTGGTGTGTATGGGGGTGCCTATTTCTGAGTTATCTGTTCATGAATGTTACCAGCAGCTGTGTTAGGGGCTCTAAATTAGGTAAGCCATGAATCAGTTGGATTATTGAAAGGAGTAGTTTCTCAAACATTGATGCCACTATGGGCCAATGGCACTTCATTTTTTTCACACTGCCTCTCCCATTGGCCTTCAGGCAAGACTAACCAAGTACAAACAAAAACGAGGTAGGTACGTGGAGCAAATGAAGGGGGATAGCCTCAAACTTTCCTTGAGTTTGAAGAAAACCGAAGGTTAGCCTGCTGTCTGGGTTTGGTCTTATCTGGGGATTGAAGATGTCTTTCTCCAGCTCCACTTGGAACAACTGTGAAAACTACCTATATGGAATGAGGTAGGTCTTTAATCGTTATCAAAGAAAATAACTCGATATTTAGGCTATGTACTATTAGCACTATTATTGCCATCATACTCTCTTCTCTCTTCCAAATATGAATGTACAAGATTCATATTAAAGCCGGAATTGTAATGGTGGACTGTCGCTAGCCAGCCAGAACATATTTTCTTCCAGCATTATCATCTGGTCTGAATAAAATGATTGAAGAGGAGACTAGTAACCAGTGCGCATTTGTGTTTCTATTACTTGGATACATATATATTATATATATAAACGACTAACTGATCTCTTACACCATGTTCAAACCAATTAACTGACGGAGGAGAGGATTGAGAAATGGCTTTGTTTTCATTCACTTCCATTGCTAAATGTGCCAATGCCATCTCATTTACTCTCTTAGTTGTGCAAGTCTCCAGTTCGTTCAACCATCTCAATCTAACTTCTGTTGCTGCAAAACACAGCAGTAGAGATAGTGTACATGCTTCTCATCATCATGGCCATCCTCACCATGACCGCCACCACAGTAACCACTCTGATTCTGCTGCAGCTTCAGATGATCATTCAAATGCAAGACTGGACCGAGCTTTTCTTTCGCTCCAATCATGGAAACGAGTCATGTACTCTGATCCACACAACTTTACCTCGAACTGGGAGGGTCGTTCAGTTTGCACTTACAGGGGTGTGTTCTGTGCACCTGCTCCTGATGACCCCAAAATCCAAGTTGTTGCTGGCATTGACCTCAATAAAGCTGACATAGCCGGATTCCTCCCAGCCGAATTAGGCCTGCTGTCGGACCTTGCGCTTATCCATCTGAATAGCAACCGCTTTTGTGGCATCCTCCCTCACAGTTTGGCCAACCTCACACTCCTTCATGAGCTTGATCTCAGTAACAACAGATTTGTAGGTCCTTTTCCTACTGTAGTCCTCTCTCTCCCTAGTCTAAAATACCTTGATCTTCGTTACAATGAGTTTGAAGGGGTGTTACCTCCACAACTCTTCAGCAACATAGTACAACTAGATGCAATATTTGTAAATAACAACCGCTTCACCAGTATAAACATTCCAGCTTCGAGTTTATCATCATCAGCCAGTGTGGTGGTTTTTGCTAACAATAACTTCAGCGGATGCCTTCCTCCGAGCATAGCCAACTTTGCAAATACATTAGAGGAGCTTTTGCTAATCAACACTAGCTTGTCGGGGTGTCTTCCACAACAAGTTGGGTTTCTGTACAAATTGAGGGTTTTGGATGTGAGCAATAACAAGCTGGTTGGTCCTATACCTTACAGCCTTGCAGGGCTAGCTCACTTGGAGCAACTAAATTTGGCCCACAATATGATGACTGGAATTGTGCCAGCTGGAGTTTGTAGTCTGCCTAATTTGGCAAATTTTACAATCTCTTATAATTATTTCTGTGAGGAAGACGGGAGCATTTGTAAGAATTTGACAACATCCAAAAGAGGCAACACTGCATTTGATGATCGCCGTAACTGTCTGCCTGACAGGCCTTACCAGAGGACCCAGAAGGAATGTAATGCTATCCTTGAGAACCCTGTGGACTGCTTTTAACATCCTTCTGTTGTATAAGTGGTACGGTGCACTGCCAGCACCAAGTAGCATGGCCTCTGTCGATCTTCGCCTGGTAGTACTGCCCCTCCTGGGCCCTGGCTATGCTTCACATACGAATAAAAACAAGAATCATAGATTTAAGAATGCCAAACAAGTAATTGGTGTATACTGTATAGAAGATATTTTATCTTATAAATACTTTATGAGTTCAGTGATTCAAGAATACTATATTTGAAGTTTTGAACAGTCTTTGAGAATCTTATATCAGTTATATGTGTAAGAGAAGCACAAGAAACCTAGAAAGAATTGAGAAAACAAAATCTCTGCTTCATAAAGGTACCATCAGATGTAAAGCTCTCTTGCTGCTCATACAAAGTTACAAACTATTATCAGCTGCCTTTTAGCATCATAATCAACCATGACAAAAAAGGAACCACGCAACTGTGCTAGCATTCAACACAAACTGCAGTTCTCATATAATGTCCAAGATTTCAAATATTCATAACGAAGTAATGCTGCCATTGCCACCATAATTCCCCTCTGTCGTTGCTGCTTATGTACTTTATATATTCCAAAGGAACCCAGGCAACAGTGAGTATGCCGACAGTAATTACAATATACGCTAGGGATGCATCAATTTTAATGATTAGTAGAGAATAATGAACTCATTCATACTTCTGTAGCATAACATCCTGAGATCACACTGAATCAGACAGATGAAGTATGTCTGACATCATACAATTGAACTAAATCAACCAACAGGAAGTCATGCTGACATGAAGTATGTCTGAACAGCACATGTAAAACAAGTGAATTTACATACTACATCCTCTTTTCATTTTGGTGAGAAACGAATACAATTATACTTGTGATCAGGTTTGGCACTTGCTGTTTTACAAATGCTCCAGAGACGAGCTTAGCAACAAAACTATACATCAGAAAGCTAGAAGCAGGATTGGAGAATGTAATTATAAAGTTATGTATGCTTCCACAGCAAATGCAATCAGAACATGCAACTACAGATCATCAGGAGAGATAGATCAAAGGCACTCTAAGCAGAACACATTGATTTCCTTTGCTTTGCCAGTAAATCACTTAGTTTCTTTAGAAGGTGGGGGTCCGAGCAGATATATTCCTGGAAAGACTCCCTCAGATTTTGCAACAATTTCTTGTTATTGCAGCCAGGATTACTGTTAAGCAGTTTCACAAAGAAATTCTTCCAGAGTTCAACTTTCCAGTATCTGAAGTCATTTGAATCACCAAAATAGAAGTCAAATCGTCATGGTACCAAGTGAAGAATGAAGAGTGAAGATAAAAATAAAAGATGGAAGAGGAAGCAAAAAATCAGCCACTGTACGTGTTTATATGACCTTAAATATCAAACTGGGGTATGTCTATTCACACTTCCCCTCCCAGATAAGAGCTCAAGATGATAGACAAATGTCAAATATGCATAACTGAGAAAACTACCTTTTAAAAGATGCCTTGGGTTGATAAACATAACCACCATCAGGTGATGGTTTCTTGTAAATCTCCATGTAAGAACTATGCAGCATCATATGAACAACGACACAGAGTCCATACGTGTCTACCTGGTAACAAGGGACAGAGCCAAGTGATAATGTGAACCGAACGTACAATGGAAAACAAAATGCAAACTAACCTGAAATTTCCAAGGCTTATTCTCTTGCATCTCCACACAACGAAATCCAGAAGTTCGGCAATCTCCCTTAAACTCTATATTTTCAGGAAAGAGACGCAGATCTATCCCTCTTCCCCAGTCCACAAGGCAAAGACCCTGCAAGAATATCAAGATTAATCATAAATTAATTAAGCCAAGTACTAGATTTTTGGAACTACAAACAAACCTGATCAAGCCAGGGGCCACTTCTATCCCGAAATCCATCTTCTGTAAGCTCATTTCTGTCATGGAATCCACTTTTTGTGAGGAAGTCCCTGCAAAAGTTCAAGCAATTGATCTCACGTAAATTTCATAGGATGCAATCTCTAGAATAACATTAGACTTCTTGGATTTTAAGAAACTCATTCACAGTTTTAGTCAGCAGGCCCTATCAGATATAGATGAACTCCAGAATGTAACTGAAATCTATGGCAGAGGATAAGTCCAGGCCATTCTTTTATATTTATTCGTAGCAAAAATCATGAGTATAATCTCAGCTGAGAACATCCTTGCCACCCCTATGATTCCAATCATGCTGCTCTAATATAAGCTTGCATTTATATAAGGTGAGATTTCCGAACATTCCCTCAACTCCATGCATTGTTAGGCAGATTTTTTATTGGTTGGGATCCGTTGAACCTTAGTGAGAGGCTCCGAAGGATAAGCAGTTTATTATAAGAGATAGTTGTACTCTTCATTTGACATCCTGCCATATAAGCTAATTAAGGTATCAGCCATTTAATTGTAGGATAATTATAATTTAAAATAACCTCAAGGTATGTTTCATAGCTGGAGAATGCAGTTGCAACTGGGGAAGACAAAGGAATGATAATACAATATTACTAGTAAGTAGTAATAGCATGGGAGGAAGAAGGATAGAAAAGGTGAGGAGATTTTAGATTGAGAGTAAAAATATAAGATGAAAAGGTTCAGTAGTCTTTAAGTTCCACTCTTCCATTTTCTAAGAGTTTCTATACAAAACAATGTAACACATTCAATAGATTGTGGAGAATGTTTGATACCGAGAATAGCGAATAAGCAGATTATCAGGCTTGAAATCTCCATGAATGATGTCAACATCATGCAGAGTTTCTAACATGTAGAGCATTTCTATGGTGTAATAAATGCATAACTCTTCTTCCATGGATTTTCCGGTGACTGCAAATGAGTTTATTACATCCTGCGGAAGATCATTAGGTTATAAGCATAAATGGCATGATGGTTCCAGACAGTGTATATCGTATTGGTATGATTAAGCTACCTGAAGTGTCCCATTAGCAATATAGTCGCAGACGAGAATACTACAGTCAGAATAGTGATTCATTCTTTGAGCGAAACCAAAGCTTGACCTCTGATACAATGACATATCAAAAGTTAAATAAACAGAATGAAGAACTGCCAACAAAAAGTTGGAGCATCAGTAAATGCTTACTTCCTTGTCTGAGATTCGTTCATCAAGTTCACGGTACATATAGAATTCCCACGGGAAAGCAGGCTTTTGTATCTGTCACAGATTTTAAAAAAAAAAATGAAAATATCCAGATTTCTAAGCAGCATTGAGATAGCACTACTGAGGTCAAATATACCTTTAATGCAACAACATCATCAGGGTTACAGTTGACATATGCTTTATAAACTTCAGCAAAAGCACCTTGACCTGCACAACCCGTGATCTGGTATTTCGTACGACCTGTGATATAAAGCTAAATAATTACAAAATAAAAAAGTATATATACAATAGGAGAGCAGAGACATTATCAATTTGCTTAGTGGAGCTGTATGATTTAAAATATAAGAAAGATTATGGCTCCCTGGACCCTAGTTAATGTAATAAGGATACTTCAGTATTGAAGTTGGTACTAGGTCCAATTCTGGATCAAAGGGAGACACTGAATTCTTTCACTCAGATTGGTGCATTTGAATGAATGTTTAGTTTAAATTTTCTTTGCAGGAAGTATTAAAAAAGAAATAATGAACGTATCAAGGTTTGACACTTTTTTGTAGTGATCTACTCAGAAAGAAAAGCTCTTTATTTATATGAATGGATGTGAATTTGAATAACACACTTGTCTTGAGTGCTTAAAATCTACCCTATTTCAAGTAACCAAGTTCACATGTCAATTTATTAACACAGAAGGGCAAATAAAAATAAAATTTACTATTTTAGAAGTTTGCACCAAGAATTTCATATCCAGCAGAGAATCAGATGCATGTATATATTTTTGACACCTAACATACCCTGCACGCTGCTAAACAAACCAGTGCACTTAAGAAGTGAAAATGTGCCTATACATATATCATAGACTGGAAACTTGCCAAAAACTAAAAGCAAACAATATGTTGTAATTCACCTATCTCAATAGTCTTGTTCCTTGATGATTTCTTCAAAGAAGACAATGCCACTTTTCCTGAATAAGCTTTATTAGTGGCATGATATCCCTGAGACAAGAGAAAAGGAAACTCTGAGATGCTACTCATACTCAGACTATACTGTGTGAACATATTACAGTGATGAATATCTCACATCAAATTTCGCTAGTCGAGGAGTGATTTTCTTTAAAAGGGCTTTCATTGTGGAATTGGACCATGGATTGATGTGGCTCTCAAACTGAATGCATTGACCGTTGTCAACCTGCACCACAGAATTTTCTTATATAAAAGTTGCAAAATTTAAAAGATGGAAGAAAAGAAAAGGCTGTCACCAAATCATACATAAAAGGAGGTATAGAGTGCGATGATGAAGACTGAAGGTGTAAAGCAAGCAAAGAAGTTGGCTACCTCGTGAGTTGAAGACACTAATTCAGACATCCTCTCAAGAAAAAAGGCATGCGCTTTGGTCACCCACTCAGCAGGCTTAGCATTGCTAGCACAGTAACATATCATAAGCATTGTATAGTGAAACTCTAATTCGAAAATACAAACACAAAAAAAAACAAGAATGATTTTACGAAGAAAAAGAGAGGACCTTGAAATACCGAAGTGATAAACCATTTGCGCATCGTACAATTTGCCTTTGGATTCTAGAAAGGAGGCATACCAAACATAGAGCAAGGACTGCCCAATACATATCTTCCTATCCAGCATTTCCAGAAACACGGTTTCGTAATCTTGGATGAATCCCATCTGCAGAACCCAATTAGTTCAATTCGGAAAGCAAAGATGCCCAAAACTAAAGGGAGCCATGAGTGAGGAGGTTAACTACATAGAGGAACCAAATCTTGAGGAATCTGGTGTCGTCTCGGTAGTGAGGATCGTGCTTGAAAGCTGCGATGCAATCGGATAGCAGCCTAGAGAGATCCGACCCGGAATCCTTCCCGGAGTTAAAGTCATCCAGCGCTTCCTTTATCGACCTGGGATTTTTCAGAATTTCAAAAATCGAACATGGTCCGAGAAATCTGAGAGAGAGAGAGTGTGTACCAGAGGGAGGACAGGAGAGGGTCTTCGACGGCAGCCATTGAAATAAGCGGGGAAATGGTTTTTCAACTTTTGAAACCACACCTTCTCTTCTGGGGACTCTCCCTCCCTCCCACCGTTAATATTTTGTTCCCCTTTTTGAAGCAAAGGACGAATGGTTTTTTTTTTTTCCGAGGGTTACAGACTGCTGTGGGCGACACCCAATGTGTTTGGTCTGGGGAACTACCGTGGAAGCATGTTAAGTTATAAAAGCTATTTGAGATTACTGTGATTTTTTTCTGATTCTGCTGTGCTTCGAAAATAATTAGTTATGACTTCAAATAGTTTTGTGTTTAGTAAATATTAATTCTAAAATCGCTGTAAAGTTAAAATATATTAATTTATACTTTTTTAGTATTTTCATGATAAACTGCTTTAAAGTTGTTTCTAAAATGGTAAAAGTTAGTGTTAGTGACCTGTAATTTTTTAAAAAAGCTGTTTTTGTTTGATTTCACAAACACTATAAAATCTGAAAGTTCGGATCAAAGCTAATTTTTTTAAAAACGAAGCTATACCAAATGAGGCCTAAGTGGGGCGAACGCTGCAAAAACACTCCTGGTAATAAGAAGTCTTTAATCGAACCTCAGCTTGTGAAAAACATCTTTTGAGAAGGGATCATACCTTGAATTTCTCGACAACCCTGGAATAGTAGCTCTCTTATCCACCATTTTGGTAATAAGAGGCCTAAGTTGCTTTTTGATATTCTTATTTTTCTTTTGCGTTAGGAATTACCGCAGAAAAGTTTTAACGAGACCACAGTTGTTCGCAATCTAGCAATTATAATAAACAATTTGTCGTATAATATCAACAGCTTCTAATCAGGCCGGGTCCTGGCCCAGTGCTGGCAGTGCACTGGCACTAGGGCCCAAGGCTGAAGAGGCATTTTTTTTTTCATTTGTTATATATATAGGTGTAATTAATATATATATATATATATTTTCTTATTCATTTGTTCCAGTCTCTTCTCTCTAAAACTCTTAATCTTCTGATTCTTCTCCCAAATTCAAATACCCATTGCAGTAATAAAAGAGCTCGATTGGAGATTGATGTTCTCCGGAACCAAAATGTTTTTGTCTGCTCTCTTTATAAATTACTCATGATCCTTAAAAATTTTTCATCATCTCTCAATTTCACATCTCCTCTCTCACAATCTAATTTTTAAAGACTGAACATAAAGTTACTATGAATATCACATCTTCGAATTCTTCTTTTTGGGTTGAAAAAGGTTGCTTTGAATCTCCCTTTTTGTTTTTCCTTTCTGAAATCATGTATCTGAGATATATGAAATTCATATATGAAATTGTGCTTATGAAATTGTTCTTATGTTTTTGTAGAGAAGATTGGAATTTGGTTTTGTGCTTGGGACCTCGGTTTTGATAGAATGAATTTTATGTTTATGAGACTAATAGTTTAAAGCCACTCTGAACCATTTATATAGGTAGAATTTGGAATGTGCAATGACTTGTGAAGCTTTTGCTGAGATCTTAAGTTGTCGTTATATTTAAATTGTTCTATACTGTAAGTATTTAACTATGCAAATGAGTGGAAATTGATTGAGGAATTTGAATATGTGAACTTAGTTGACAGAACCAGTCAAGAAGCATGTGGAAGACAAAGTTGGAAAGACGATTCTAAAGCATCTGGCATTTGAATGAACGTTTCAGAATATCTGCATTTGAGTAAATAGTGCATTCTCATAAGCAATTTTTTGTCAGTGTCTATTGTAATCCTTGTATTTCTTTTCTTTTCGGGGGTAATGGTTTTATGTCCCTCCATTGTACCATGTTTTAACATATCAATAAAAAAAATTCAGGCGTGAGGATGAGCCTCATGACATTACATTTGACTAGGTTTGGAACTCTAAAAAATTGGTATTTTTTGAATATTTTTTTTCAAAAAACAAAAAAAAAGTTTATACAAAGGGGGCACATTTTTTTCCCCGGCACTGGGCCTTGGATCATTTAGGACCGGCCCTGCTTCTAATTGATACTCTTGCATTAATTCCCGTCCTTTGATCCCTTGACTGGCCCTTCTCAAGCCATCATGCATTATTGTACTACAAACTGTCAAACTAAACAAGAGCCAAGAGCTGAGGCAAAGAAACAACTCAGGAAAAGAATCATGGAGCAGATTGGTGTGGTCCTCACTACTCTTGCCTCATTACTTTCACCTTTTAATGTTCTCCTTCCCCCATCACTAACAACCCCATTGAGTTATCTTCTTCCTCTTCTTGATCTAGATAGCTACAGCTAGCTCATTCTAGCTTGCCGAGCTCCCTTGCTACTCTATACATGTACAATGGCAGAGAGTAAGAGCAAGCAGAGGAAGGAGAACCCCCATGCGGTGGTGAAGAAGGAGGAAGAGGAGGAGGATCATGAGGATCTGGACAATAAGAAGAAGAAACTACAAGTTGTGGGTGGATGTGGAAGTGGATCTGTGAAGAACCAGAACCAGATGATGAGATGTTGTCAGGCTGACAAGTGCACTGCTGATCTGAGTGATGCAAAGCTCTACCATAGAAGGCATAAAGTGTGTGACCAACATTCTAAGGCTCCAGTTGTGCTTGTGTCTGGGATCAGCCAAAGATTTTGCCAACAATGCAGCAGGTGATTAATCAATTATCATTCAGTTCCTGTTTAATCTGTTGCATTTTCAAAAAATTTCTGTTTGATGCTTTTTGCTTTTGAGCTATGCATTTTACACTCAATTGGGTGATGAATTTATCTATAAGCTAGTAAGTTCACAGTTCGTAGTTGCTAGTTGCCATATGGGTTCGGGAATTGGTACTCAATTTGTTTAAGTTCATATTTCATAACACACTAATATTTCCTGAATCCTGAGTATAGGTGCCTTTGCTTTTCCCCCTTTTTTTGTTTTGTTTTTGTTATACGGGGTTCACAATAAGAATCTAGCAACAATGCTTTACCTAGGAACCATTTACTGCAACAAATCTGCTCATTTTCTTTGTTGTTCTTATATCTGTACTAGTTGCAAATATTCCTTCAGTTTAATCCGTAGGTAATAATAATGATATGGAAACAACTTTTGAAAGTCAATTTCAGTTGCTTTGTTATTTTTTTTCTTCACAGCCTTCAGTTTGAGTAAATGACTATTCTTTCTTAATGTTAGATCTGGCAATATAGGCAATACTACTATTCTTTCAAATGCTCGTTCTTTGTATTCCACAAATATAGTTATAGCTACTGGTGTTACCCCCACCCCCCCCCCCCGCCGTCTTTGAAATCTTAGACAGATATACTAACTGGAATTGTTGAGGTGCAGATTTCATGAGCTATCAGAATTCGATGACACCAAGAGGAGTTGTCGCAGGCGCTTGGCTGGCCACAATGAACGCCGAAGGAAGAATTTATCTGAGACATATGCAGGAGGTTCAAGCCGCAAAGGAACTAGTACTGAGTCGTGCAGGAGAGTTGAGGATATGGGATCCGGAAGAATTCAGATCAACATCCAAGAAATGTCGACTCGCAATAAGCATTTCCAAATCAGATAAAACTTACCAAGCTAGCTTGCTCTCTCTCTTCTGTCATCTAGCTAGACATGTACTGATGTAATAATTTTTAGAGTTCCATTATTATGTAAAACTTGAATTCCAGTTCCACAGGAATATCAATTTCATGGGGCCAGGATTTGCTAGGAATGAGATAGTATCATGTAGGTGTATAACTTGTATTATTCCATGGTTAGGATTGTTATTCTGACTCTTCAAGATCAATGCCATTATCACTTTGACAAGGCTGTAAATGACTGCTAGATATTGTCGATGAATAGAAAATGCATAAAAGTTAACACATACAAAGTAGTGTTCAGTTGTTTTGAAGCAGAGTTGGGTATATGGTTATCTTTGTAGTTCCAGACTAGCCAATGTGTTCTTTGTTACCACATTGCCTTGTGACATGTTGATCAATTGCCGAACCTAATTTCAAAACTGAGGTTAGCTAGCCATAAGCATTATGGTGCCATCTGAGTTGTTTGGTGTGGGGGTATTTACGGAGAGGTCCTTATATAGAATAATGACAAAAAAAAATAGAACCGATAAGTGAACGAGTCTCACTCAATTTGGCATTTGTATCGAAGTCTTTTTTGTGATTTTATTTTTAATTTAAAAAAAAAAAAAAAAAACAAAGGACATCTTTTTATTAATCAGCAACATATCATACATAATTGTTTACCACTATGGGGCTGATAAAGAAACCACTACCTAAATTTTACCTTTTTTTTAAAGAAATTAAGCATTATTAACGTAGTTCAATTTTCATCCATAAGTACTAATGACACATATGATCTCAAGGCATTTGGCGTCATATTTCTTCATTATTCTCTACACCTACAAAGAAGTCCTCCACATGTTCAGATTCGTCACCAAACACTGCATCAAATCACCTGCATCAATGATAACCCCTTCCAACATAACCTCAGTTACATCTTCAACTCTGATAACTTTAGGAACCAATAGCGGCGAGGCCTCGGACCCTTAGGTTTTGAACCAAGCCTATTCTTTCTACGGTTCTACCCTTAGGCCTTCGGCCTTCCACATTTCTTTTCTGGCAACATCCCCATTCACATTGGGGAGAGCAAAACCTCATCCAAATCAACAAATGCAAGAACATAAACAAAATTATCATCCATCTCAATTTTCTTACTAGAGCGGCAAAAAACCGTCGGAGGTTTATAGCGCACTCCCAAGATGCCATGTGTAGTAGTAGGAAGAGGACCTTGAGTAGATGATTACCAACATCAGTAGCAGACCATGTCGGAATACCTTGAAGGTGAACGAGTGACATACCAATGTTCTTGAGCAGAGAGTTGAGGTCCGAGTCAACCCCGTGAGCCTTCAGTTGAAATTTGGTTAGTGGGAATAAAACTTTATCAATGTGTAGGACATGTGGGAATTTTGAAATCTCATTTTGTGTATCTGAAAAAGTTATCTCATAGTAGGGTAATTGATCATTTTTCTATTATTTTGGGTTAAACTCATAGTTTTGTTGATTATATGTTTTAACTCGTAGTCACACGAAAGATCTCAAATCTAATGTAAGAATGTATATATTGTTTTTTTAACTTTTATCAGGTTTGAACCATACATTTTTTTCAAAAAAGAAACATATTCTCCTTTTAGTGTCTCCGTTGTTCTATTTGAATTAACCGAGAAAGATAGTTAGTCGTAATTTTACTTTGTAGTTTGTTGTTTATTCTTAATAATTGAAAAAAAAAAAAAAAAACGTACCAAGAAAACTATGGACGGTGAAAAGGGAAGAGGTAGACAGATGGCCGTCCAAGAAGGGGAACATGTGTGAGTATCGTCTCAACTAAAACCATTTACTAATAATATAAACTCTTTTTAATTTATGTATAAAGAAATATAAAAACAATTTTCCTTATCATTT
>NC_020496.1:15045702-15060613 GCF_000184155.1 Fragaria vesca subsp. vesca
TAATATAATAGAGAGAGAGAGAGAGAGAGCCGAGAGAGCATCTTGTTGTTGTTGTTGGTCCAATCTTGCATCGATCTCCCTTGCTGCTGTCACTACATCAATGCCTGCCCAGAAGCGTTCTTCGCCGGAAAATCTCACCGACGACGACGACGACGACCCCTCACGTCACCACCGCCACCGCCCCAAGCAATCTCGTCCGCCTGATGAACCACTACTACAGCAGCAGCAACAAGAAGAACAAGGAGACGTAGCAGCTGAACAACAGCAGCAAGAAGACGAAGAAGAAGAAGAGGCGGTGGAGGAAGATGGCGAAGCAAACGACGACGAAGAAGAAGAAGAAGATGAAGCTTACGGTTACGTATCATCATCTTTCTCTCTCTCTCATTTCTTCATTGATTCATTGATTTCACTAACTTAGTTGAGCTTTCGTATTCTCAGATTGTGACGGAAGCCCATCCCAAGAAAAGCCCGAGTAACTCTTCTCTCTGTCTCTCTCTCTTACGTCTACATTTTGCAAGTAGTTGTTGCTCGAGTCTCTTCGCTTCTTCAACGTCTTCGGAGGCTACTGAGCTACTTGTTGTTGTAGATTTCGGATTTCGCCGCCATTTTGGATGCGTTGAATGTTTGATCAGAATTTCAACTCCTGATCTTATTACTTGTCCAATTCCGGCTAGCAAGTTCTGATGCTGCTTGGTTTTATTACTCTTGTAGAATCATTGCATTACAATTTTGACTGGTTTCCTGATTTTTTTTTGTTCCTTCTCATGCACTGTTCCGGTGTTATTAGTATTCTTTTAGACTGTGATTTGGTGGTATTGAACAATATTAGGTCCCCCAACTAGTTTATACGAGTTGAACTTTACGGTTTTTATTTTATGGATGAAGATAGTGCCAAGTAATAATTGATCCTCATCCTTCCAACTTCTTGTTTCCCTTGCAGATTTGTACTTGTCCAACTGCCGGATATTCGTAAAGATGTACACTGTCCAATATGTCTTGGTAATTTCTGCTTCATCTTTTCAATTAACCAATAACATGCTTTAAATATGGAGATATATGTGAGTTTTATTTGTTTTTCTTGCTTTCCAGAAATCTTAAATGATGTGGTAGAGGAATAGAAGTCTAATTCTGCCTATTTACTGCTTTCCTGAATTTAATTATTATGACATTGGTTACTGCTATATATTACTATTACATACAAGTATTATTTAAACTGGATATCATAAACCAAATCTGTTCCAGATCAGGAATAATCTGGATCTGATCAGAACAATTGCAAAACTCTTAAGGTACATAGAACTGTATTGTATCCTAAAACCGAAACAAACGTAGATTTTTATGAAAAATATAATGTTGATTTGTTCTGTACATAACCAAAGGGAAGCCTAATATGGATTATGACATTAGTTGAAGTACTGAGAACAGTTGCTTTCTGTGGTTCGCAAACAATATGCTGTTAGCAGAATGGGGCAAGTTCTCTACCGACTTTTCTTATAAATCTTAGCGACGTTATATTATGACACATAGAATAGTTAAAATCCACATGTTGATGCTGAAGGCGCTGGTATGCGGAAGGTAATGTCCAAAAACCATCGGAATCAGCACAAGTGTCATCCTTTAACCCCCAATCTTTCAAAGTTCCAAGCTGTGCGCGCAACTTTATACACCCTTGAGTAGCCCTTCTTGCTTTCTTTTTTATTATTTAAGCCAATGATCAGGGATCAAGAATTACAAAGAAAACTAGAAATGGTTTCTTCTCAAAGTGAACCATTACTGATTAGAGCAAGTACATACACTAGTAAAAGGAGGAGCAGTGGGTGACTTGACAATTCTCTGTTGATAAACAGAATTACAATAATCTGAAGTGTAGAATAAAACTGTCTATCTAGCTACTCTGGGATCTGAAGTATTGATGAATAATGAGTTGTGGATTTGTGCTAGTTTGTAAATCACCAAAATTTAGGAGTGCTTGGGTCTGATGGGCACTCCTCCAAAGTACATTCGTCTTTGTGTTACAGTCGGTAAGGGAGGACTTGTTTATCTTCAGACTGTGGATGAACATTGAGTGAAGGGAGTAAGAGCTGTCATGTGCAATTATCATAAAACATGTAATTTGACTTAAATGTTGCTTTATCCAATGTTTCACCTTCAAGAGTATTTTTCTGGTCATGTGAATGTTTCCAAAGAAACTGCACTGCTCTTTTCGGTCCCCAACTACTATTCTGAAAATGAATTTCAAATCAATGTCAAATTCTTTTGAACTGTTATGTTATCTAAAAGATCACTCCTGAGCTGGAAGCATTTAACTTTTTTTCATTAGATTTGAATCTATTATGTTGAATATGATAACTTTGATGAAGAATAAGTTTGATAGGATTACTGTTTTCTTTATTGTATGTATTTTTTTTTGTTTCTTTTTTTATTTTTAAGTTTTTGGTAGAGATTTCTGTTGATGCGTTGTTCTCTGTTTTAAGATTTTTTTTATCCGTGTTCAATAGTAGTTTGTTTTTCATGACACATGTATTTGTTGAACTTCGAACACTGCCCATATTAGATATACAAAACCATCATCAAGGACAATGTTAAACCAAGAAACAAAATCAGTTGGGAGAAGTAAAATTCAAACAAAATCAGTTGGTTCTTATTGCTTGAATGGTGGAAGACCTGGTCCCGTCGACTCTCGTCCCTACCTTCCCCTCAATTAAAGCTAAAAAAAATTAAGATATAAGTTTATTGTTGGATCAAAGATATTACCTTCTGGTGTGAAGGGCTAAAGTCAGAATACACAAATGTGTGAAAGTTCAAGCAGTAATAAACTGCGAGTTCACAACAATTTACTTTAGGTTAAGTTCTTCACGTTTTTTGTAGTTGATAAAGTAAAGTTTCTTTTTGTTTTTGGTAACTTTGAAGTGTGGCCGCCGAAACAAAATTAGAACCTCCTTACAACTACACCTATAAAAAGAAAAGGGACTCATCTTCCTTGCCAAATGGTAGCATATTCCCTGGGTCCATTGCGTGTATCTAGCAGAAATCTCCCAAGTATTTCCTGCTCTGCGAGCATATAGACAGAGCCACTGATCAGGCTCTGTTCATATTTTCAGATATAGCCCTCCCGGAGTCTATTGCCTGCACAAATGTGGTCTTTAGTTTTTCTTATTAAATCACAAATATATATAATGCTATCTTCTTTAGGACAAATATAGATACTGAACTCTGAACATCACAAATTAGGTGATCTGTTAGTATGTTGAAAGTTTGAGAAGATGATCGGTATTATTTTGATTGGTTCCTTTTCTAAAATAGATATTGTTTAGTTTTACATACAAATTGAATTGTTGTGTTCTTCTTCCAAGATTGTAAATATGTCAGCTCTAGAGACTTCTTCCCTAAAGGTTCACATCAAAGACCACTAGCCATTTGATGTGATACTGCTACTTTGTAGTATGGTCTGGTGATATCTTTGAAAACCAAACCTGATCCTGCTTCTTGTTTTATTCGATGCTTATTTGTATACCTTTCATCTTGATCCATAATAGGATGAATTCTGATAAGCCAGACATCGAACAATTTCTTTTGCATGGACAGGGATTATTAAGAAGACACGGACTGTAATGGAATGCCTACACAGGTTTTGCAGGGAATGCATCGACAAATCAATGAGAATGGGGTATTGACAACTTTTTCTGATTTTCAGTAAGAGTGCCTTTCTTGAGTTTTTGATTGAACAACTAAAGTGGTAACTGGACCATGTGGCTGTTGATGTGGCTTTTAAACATTGGTCTAACATCTAGGGTCCTTTCCGCATTGTGCAATTTACACCAATGTTTACATGCCATATCAACTGCCCCATCATGTGGTTTCTGTATTGCATTATTTTGTTTCTGCTCATCATGATGGTAAATTTTGTCTATTGGATTGTTCATCACTAAACACTGCATCTTTCTCCACTCTGAGTGATGGATTTATCATAACATATCTTGCAAACCAATCAGGATTTTATTTGTCTAGCTTGTTACATAATTTCAGGAACAATGAGTGTCCTGCTTGCCGAACACACTGTGCCAGTCGACGGTCTTTGAGAGATGATCCAAATTATGATGCCTTAATTGCAACATTATATCCAGATATTGAGAAATATGAGGAGGAGGTATAAGTTGATTAGCTTTTGTATACTTCCTAGGACATATTGACATAAGTTCCGAGTTTACAAGTATAATAAAGCCCTGATTTTCATAATGAGAATGGATATATACTTCAGATTAATTTCATACAAATAACTATTAGTATAAGAAATTTTCTATAGAAAGACTAAGAAGATTGACAGATTATAAACTGATTTAACTGAAGTAACCCCCGGAACTTTAATTGGATGATTCGTAGATATATGCTTTTAATAACTTATATTTTAAATAATTTGAATTCAACTCGAAGATTACTTTGAATTGAAGAAGATGGAAACTGTGTAAGAAGGAAAAGATATAGAGAGAGAAAGTTAAAATCATGAAAATGATGGAGAGAGTGCTGAAAGAGAAAAAGCTAAAATTAACAAGAAATTCCTCAAATTGTCACTTTCCTTAGAGAGTAATGTGGCCTGAAAAAATGTTAGTGTTTTTGCAGAGGAGATATTTATTCATTGTGTTTTTGCAGCACGAGATATTTATTCATTGTATGGTTTCAGGAATTGGCTTTCCATGAAGAGGAGAGGACTCGAAATGAGCAGGTTAGGTTCAAGGTTGATGGATTTCTTAGTTAAGATTTGGATGGTGTCTTCTTGCGTGAGAATATCAATTTATACAAAAGATCTGAATGTTGGAACCTGACATGACCCACAACCCAAGGAAGAAAGCAATGGAGCCAGTGCAATAAACATCTATATGTTTTCCCAAATAATTATTGCATACTGACAGGTTTTTTCCTGGTGTTCTGTTGTATTGCTTTGAATACAGATACAAGCATCAATTGCCCAAATATTTCAACGACAATCAGAAGCTCTAATCAAGAGACGCTCACTTGGCAAAGATACCCAAGATGGATTTAATATGAGACCACAGCGCAATAGTCGGAGTGCTTTCCAAAGGAGAAGGAACTCTCGAGCCACTGAACTCCGAGGGTTTGAAGACAATGAAGATGAAATTGACAAATCACCTCCTGCTGAAGAGAGATATACTGAAGTGAGGCCAAGACGGCTAAGGAGAAGGACAGGATTTCGATCATCTCAGCCTTCATCATCTGTGACCAATTCAAATGCAGGATGCACTGAAAATGATTTAGAAGTGAGCAGAGACAGCAGGGGAATTTCTCCTGGTCTTGTGTGGAGCTCTGAAATGCTTGCTTGGGGCCGGGGTGGTGCTCGGAGTCACACCCGGCATGGCGTTGCAAGTGGTTGCAGCAATAAGAGTTCTCGAAGCGCTCGCTTATCAAAGCTGGTTGATTACCTTCGAAGCCTCAAGGAAAACAATGATGAGGTATGGTGACATACTGTCCGGTAGATGGAATTAGATACACTTGACTGTTTTGGCTTTTACTGAGCACCATTTTGACCTGATTAGGGTTCTGAGATTTTTTTTTTGGGTGTGGTTATATCTCTTTGATGAAATCTTTCTCTCTCTGCAGTTAGATGTTCATCTCATGCTTATTTCTTTGGATAAAAGATGCACACCAAACTTGCAGCAGCCTCACCTTTGCTGTAGGCCGAGTTTGTCAGTCAAGCACCTTCGCGAAGTAAGATTTTTTTCCCTGATGTTACTAATCTAAGAGGAAAGTTTGTTTTGAAACTTGCTTTGACAATGATAAAGTCAAATTTCATTATGTGATATTTGGACTCGAGAGCATGATTATATGACTGTGAAACTCACTACTCCTCAAAATTGGTCGATTCCAATATTGATAGAGTTGGAGAACACAGAACTACTTCATTCATTCTAAAACTCAGACACAAGCTTAGATTTCTTGGGATTTTAATTTCTTTCTGGAAATGTTAATGTACCTTTTTTATTTACCCAGCTTCTTTACTTGTGTAATTTTGTCATGCATATGTTCTTGCAGTATGTTGCTTGTCAAACACCTCTGCAAGCTGAAGAAGTTGAGTTGTTCTCAGTTAAAGGGCACCACAATTCCAATGACGATAAATTGACTGATCACCCATCACCGTTAATGAATGATCTAGATTCTGTACCCCTTTTGCTTGATCCATGCCAATATGATTTGCAAATTCTGCAAGCAGAAGAAACTCTGGCAGGGATTAAAGCCAATTGCACTTCCAGTAGGGACCGTTTGGTGAGTATACATAGAAAAGGTTTAGTATGTGTTTTTATATTTACTAATTGTATGTTAAAGACTATCAGTGAGAGTTATATAGAAAATTCAATCAAATTAAAACATAATAAAAAAAATTATGGTTGGAGCTCTCTCTCTCTCTCTGATCTGAGAGTGGCAAAAACAGTGTGGCGTGACATTTTTCTGTGGTTTTGAGTGTTTAGAGCATGAAGTGAGAGAACATGATTCATCCAGAGTGGCAAAATCTTGATGTAAATGATGGAATGTGCATAGTAAGATTCGTTAAAGCTTTTATATGGTAGTATTTGTGCCCATACTGAATTAGTTTCTTCATCCATGTTTGCACGGATCCTTTTGCCATATTGAACCAGTTTCCATAAGAACTTGTTTTTTGGTTTCTTCATCCATAAGTCTCTTAATAGAATTCAGTTTTGCAGTCCTTTGTAATGATTGTATGAGTGAGTTTCTATTCCAGATAGGTGGCATGTTGTGATCAAATAATAACGAGTCAGTATTTCTTTTGCTGATTTCAGATTCTAGCATACAGGCGGAAGGAGATCATGTAGTTAGGAAATTGATTTGGGTGATAAGATTGTTGGATTAGCTGTTGATAGAGTTGTTTGTAAATGTAGTCAAAAGATAGATCACGGGATGAATTGATCTCAGTTGAGGGGATATCTTTCTTGTTGTATAAGAGATGTAAAACATCCGTTCCTATAATTTGTGTAATTCGATGTTTTATAATAGTTCATCGATTCTTCCATACTGTTGCATAGCAAGCTTTCCTAGTATGCTTTGAAATAATTTTTTATTTTTTTTTACTTTTACCATTCACTCATTTTCTTCTATTTTTTTTATTTGTTATATATTTAACTGATCCAACTCGTACGAATATATCTACTGTGATAGAAGTAAGCAAATATTTAATTATTTATTCCGGAGGTATCCGACAGGGTGACCCTCTATCCCCATATTTATTCATACTGTGCAGAAGGACCTGTCCTCTTTGATTTCTCATTTTGTGCATCAAGGTTGGTTAGAAGGTGTACTCTTAGCTCTTACCGCTCCCAAGTTCCATCACCTACTATTTGCCGATGATTCTTTTCTTTTTGGTATGGGTTGGGCTTGAGCAAAAGTGTCAACAGGTACAAAATACACTTCATACGTATAAGATGGCATCAGGCCAGCAAATTAAATTGAATAAGAATGTTTGAATGGAACAACAAGAGCAGCTGGCTAATGTGTTGGGAGTTAAAAGGGTTGACAAGCATGAGGGATATATAGGGCTTCCTACCTCTAAGATTGAAGCTTGGCTAGGAGACGGTTCCCTTGTATATTATGAATTGTTATTTGGTTCCACAGTGTGTGTTATGATCTTCATGAATTCTGTGCTAGTATTGGTGGGGAGATACAGATTCACAAAAAAGTCATTGGCAACTTTGTGAACATTTTTGTGTACCAAAGAATGAAGCTCGCTAAATAGGGGTGGAGATTACTCAAATATATAAAGCAGTTTCATGGACAAGTATTGTGGAAGCTCGTTCATTGTTGGAGGTTGGCACATAGAGTCCAGTCGTATTTGGGAGCATAGATGGCCATGGTCACAGCCTCCACCACAAAGGTCGACTTATTAATTGATTCAAGTGTGGTACAACTTATTCCTTTGTGTAGTCGATTGCCTACAGTTTACCACTAATTCCGCATGCTATGTGGCTCGGAAAAAGTCGATTGCCTACACATACTCCTCCTGATGGATGGTTTTCAAAGGTATTAGGTAGCAGCCAGCGTTTCAAGTAGAGTTGATGGGATTTAAAGCTGCTATTCAATTCGTTATATCTTTGCAGCATACTCATGTGAAGGATTGTTTACTGCTTGTTCAAAGATTAATTCTGAAGATGAAGATGCTTCGGTGGTTGATAATGTGGTGAAGGAGGTTAGGCACATGTTCACAAGTCGGCCTCAATTTTGCCAACGGACAAGCATGTTCTTGCACAAACAGCTCTCCCCATCATGAGTTTATTTCCTTGTAACAAAAGCTTATCTTTTTTATTTGTCAGCACTCAACTTGAAGTGTATTTTTACCTTTCCCAGGTTTCTGCATTCACGAAACCAGAAATCAGTATGAAGCTTTCCATATAAGATTTCAATTTCGAAGTAAGGTATTCAAGAGCATATACTATTTTTGCACAGCCTTAAAACTTCCAATACACAAAAGAACTATTTTGTTCTTTAGCCCGTTCTGGTGTGAGAACTATTCAAAGAATTACATTCAGTTGATTGTTCATTCCAACTTAAACTTTACAGTAAGATTGTTCAGTTGGCATTAATGAAGACTACAACTATGAACTCCTTGTACAGGGTTCAAAGGTTCTTGAACAAACAATCCTGCACTAATCATCTCATCTCATGTGTGCAGCAGCGCTGGAAGTGGCGGATTTGAGCATCATCCTTCGCCTTTCTTGCCGCTGTAGGACTCGCAGATTCGGGGACTTTGCTTTTGTTGTTTCCCTTGGACACCTATATATATAATGCAACACCAATTAATTAATATTGCAGCAACGAAGAAATAATTCCAGTAGTATATAAATCAAGCTTGCATGTTCCATTAATTAATATTGCAGCAACGAAGATATAATTCCAGTAGTATATAAATCAAGCTTGCATGTTCCATTAATTAATATTGCAGCAACGAAGATATAATTCAAGTAGTATATAAATCAAGCTTGCATGTTCCTTACTTTTGGGGGCAAAATGGATGCTCAAAATTAGGCACCGGTCTTGCATGAGGTACCATCGTCCTTCTCATATGTTTCAATGATTTCTCTTCCTCTAACTGCAAACGTTAGGTCATTAGGTGTCAGTTTGAACTATTTTCAGCTTGTATAGGCAAAGCAAGCAAGCAACAGAATAAACAAAATTTTGAAAAAGGATGCATACCATCCTTGCTGCTTCACTTTCTTCTCTATATCTCTTATATATCATCTCTTTCTCCTTAACCTGCAAAATGGAATTAGAAAACCTTGTTTTTGACAATGCAACAGATAATGAGTTTCTCACTCCTTAACCTGCAAAATGGAATTAGAAAACCTTGTTTTTGACAATGCAACAGATAATGAGTTTCTCATTATGTGGATCACCTACCTTGTAATCAAATTCTGCTCTTTGCACTGCCCGATTATCAACATTCAGATTGAACTCCTGAACTTGTGTTAGAGGCTTACGGACTTTCTCTGGAACTGGAATTGGGTCCCTGCATAATTATGGAAAAAAATGAGTTGTTTCAACTTTTTTTTTAACTTGGAATTTGGAAATCATGTATACATATTAACCAGTTTCCTCACTCTTTTAAGATTGGTTGTGCCTTGAAAACCCTTGACTGGGCTTCTTCCATCTCCATCCTCCGTCTTTCTTCCATTTCCCTTTGTATTTCTTCCTCATGCCTCACTAAGCTTTCTAGCAGGAAAGGTTCCGGCTTTGTACATTCCTTGGGCTCTGGCTTTGGTGGGATCTGTATTTATTTAACCAAGGCTCATAGTACCATTTCCTCCATTGCAATTACTAGTATAAAATCAGACACAAAAAAATAAAGATATTTACCACTGGGTAGTCAGTAGTATATGGATATGGATTCGCTTTGGGAACTCTAGCTCTTTCTTCTTCCATTTGCTTCTGCATAACTTCGGTAATAAATTTCTTTTCCTTCTCAGCCCCTCTTTCCTGAAAATCCAGAGGTAAACAAAGATTCTATGAATATGTTGTGTCCTGATTCCTGAATGCCAAACTTCTTTTGAACAAAAGAAGAAATCCATACCTCTGTATGGAGATGAAATGGATTTGGCATTGTGTTTCTTGGAATTGGATTCTGTTGGGGCTCCGAGTTCAAAGACAACTGGAAGGTAACAACAAATTAGATACGGATCGCAGTGGAGATCTTTTCACAGATTCAGAATGATGAAGGAATGATGAAGAAAGTTCATTTTCACTACCTTATCAAATAGATCATGAATGATGAAGGAATGATGAAGAAAGTTCATTTTCACTACCTTATCAAATAGATCATGAATGGCTGAAGGTGGTGGTGGTGGTGGTGGTGGTATTCTTTCATTTGTTGCAAAGTGAAATTCCTGAGGAACAGTCACATGTTTCTTGGCATTGCAGAACATCCCCAGATCTCCTTTACTTTCAAATATCTACACATGATGTTACAGGAAAACATTAGACTTTCTTCTTGCCTTGAGCTTCATTTAAAACTGAAAGGTTAGGTTGGAGATATACCTTCTTATTCAAAGGCCTTGCCTTGAATTTTGGGATTTTTTCAATTTCTTCCTGCTCAATTTCCGAAGAAGTTTTCACTCTAGGTGGACGGGCCCTCAATGATGTATGTAGCAAAGGAGTTTTAGGTTCAGTAAGATGATAGGGCTTTGTTTGTTTATTCTGTCATAAATGTAAGGAGAATATCATTAGTATGTCACCTTAACTGGTTTAGCAATATCTAGAAAACATAATTCTCTTTACCTGTCGTCGTGATACATCCATTGAAGCTACTGAGGCTGTTTCTGCATTGTGGTTAGCCCTTGCCATAGTCTCTAAATGGAATTCCTGCATCAGAGCAATATGACAGCTCAGAACTATTGAACATGAAAAAAAATCTTGAATTTTCTTCTTGTGATGATACAGAGTTCACTTTTAGCTTTACCTGAAATGCAGGTGGCTGTGGGGTACTTCTTGACATTGCAGGTAATGATGGTGCTTCAAGAATCTGTAACGACCAACAAAGTCCAGTGAATCAACGGATATAGATCGTGTATGAAAGTTGAGATCAGGCCATAACTTGAATATTACAAAAGTACCTTTTTGTTTACTGGACGAGCCTTAAACTTTGGAATTTTGGCCATCATCTCTTCTTCCAGCTCAGCAGTACTCTTCACTCTAACTGAGCGCACACGCTGTGATGTCTCAAATTCTGGCTCCTTTGGTCTTGTTAAGGTGAGTTTAGGCTTCATCTGAATAATAGAAACAACATCAACCTCTATAGCAAAAAAAATATATATATATATTACACCTGACCAACTAAATATATATATATATAAAAAAAGTGTAAAGAAGTGAAAGAACTTTAAGCAGAGTGAAGCTCCTTTACATGTGAAAGAGAACCATTAGCATGCGGCAGTGACAAGTCTCTGGTACTTGATTGGAACTTGTTCATCATTTCTGCCATTGAAACAAATGGTGCTGCGGGTTCCCGAACGTACACCTGTAGATAGGGAAAGGATCAACTACTCAATTCTGATATTGCATAACAACATGGAGTGCAAAAGAGGGATGAAACGCACAATCCTGTCCTCTTTTTGAGTTTTAATAGCAGTTGAAAAATGTGTGGCACTGGTATGACCCAGTTTTGACTTGTGGAGCAATGTTTGGGGTTTGGGATTAAGAATCTGCATTTTAAGGGCACACAAGGAAGAACAGTCAAGGGAAATGTCTAGAAATAATCTTCACCAAACAATAACAAAGAGGCTTCTAGATGTGAGTCAACACAAATTACAGAACTAAAAGTAACCTGTCTAGATCTTCCAGCATCCAACTTCTGCCGCTTAATTGCCTGATTCTCCTGAGCTAACAAGGATGTGCCAGTTGCTTTTTTCACATTCTCTTCTCTGTAAGTGTCAGTCAAGTATACAATTAGGACATAGCACTGGCGTATAATGAATTCAAGAGATACCAGATAAAGTGAAGCATACCAACCTTTTCATAGTATACGGTTTAGTTTGTGAAGAGTGCAAGTGACTTTTTCCCCTTAGCCCTGATGGGTTTCTGACCATACTTGATATCTTTTTAGCTGTCTGGTGGTTTTTGGAATCACTTTGAAGATCTCCCTTCTTGGAACATTTCATGGGTGGCTTTGGAGTACTAGCTATGGAATTACTGTTCTCCTTCTCATTAGTTATATCAGTTCTCTTATTGAAAGATACTGCAGCAGCCAGAACACTGCAGAGAAGAAACACAATGAGACCTTGGAGGTAGAAAGAGACCTAAGAGAGCATTAGATCAGCAGTAAGAGGAACACTAACCTTCCATCATCTTTCATGCATTTGTCCTCTACTTTATCAGCAGAAATCTGAAAGCAATACATTAGTGATAAGGGGCCACATGTAATCAGGAAAATGTGATTTTCAGAGAGTAAAGTCAAATTACCGTAATGGCTCCCTTCTTGGAACATTTCATGGGTGGCTTTGGAGTACTAGCTATGGAATTACTGTTCTCCTTCTCATTAGTTATATCAGTTCTCTTATTGAAAGATACTGCAGCAGCCAGAACACTGCAGAGAAGAAACACAATGAGACCTTGGAGGTAGAAAGAGACCTAAGAGAGCATTAGATCAGCAGTAAGAGGAACACTAACCTTCCATCATCTTTCATGCATTTGTCCTCTACTTTATCAGCAGAAATCTGAAAGCAATACATTAGTGATAAGGGGCCACATGTAATCAGGAAAATGTGATTTTCAGAGAGTAAAGTCAAATTACCGTAATGGCTTGTCTTGCACTGTTTTCATCTTTAGCCTCCCTGGGAATTGTTTCTTCCTTCAATTCAGGAGTGATCTTCAAGTCAGCCTTAGTTTCATCAGCAGCTTTTAAATCAGAGGATGATTCAAGGTTCTGCAAAAGTTAAGCCATCTGAAACAATAAGCTAAAAGGTTCTCAAATTTCAAGGAGATAAAAGAAAATATTGTACAAGATCACACCACCTTCTGCATATGTTCTGCTTCAGTAAAATCGCACATGCTCTCCACTGTAAAAGATCTGCCAGTCTTGATTCTAGGCATGAAAGCTGCACAAACAAATGTGTCCAGAAAATAATCAAAACGTTTTCATATCCAAAGAACACAAGAAATCACTTTTTGGGATCTTTTCAAGTCTTGATGCTCAGTTTTTACAACAAGCATAACCAGCAAAACCAGTCCTCACTCTTCATTCAACAAAAATAAACCATTAAGTTCATACCAGTACAATGTATAATCCAAAGGAAACTTATCTTATTAAACTAATCCACAGTGGTATGTTGTGAACAAAATCAACAGAAAACCCCCAATTTCGAATGTATGGTTACCACATCCATCTGAGTTGATCAAATTTCATGAACTCTTGCTTTAAACAAGTCCTAAACACTTGATTACATGAGTTTACGAATTATTCAAAAGAAACCGTCACCAGAAAATTGAACTTGCAACCGCAACCTAACTAATTTCTCACTCAATCAAACACCACAGACACGGAACAATTTCAATTTCAAAAACGGTGCGAATTAGCAATTGAAACCCTAAGTTACTGCAATTGAGGCAATCGAATTCAAACAAGAAAACCTGATATGGAAAAGAAAGTATAAATTCCAGATCTGGGAGAGAGAAGACTTACGGGAAGGGGCGTAGGGGCGAGCGGAGTCGAACCAGAGCTCGGCCTTGTTCTTGTCGGCGTCGCTCTCCTCCTTCATAAAATCGAAGAATCGCGGAGCCGAGAATTCGTAGACCTCGTCGATCATCGTCATGGAGGTTTGCGCCTCCGTGTCCGTCATCGCCTTTGTGTTCGGCTCCTCCGTCGTCGCCGGCATCTCAGAAATCATTTTGGTCTGAATTTGATGAAGAGAGAGAGAGAGAGAGAGAGAGAGAGAGAGAGAGAGAGAGAGAAGAGAATTGGGGGATTAATGGAGAGCGAGCGGGGGAGTATAACGTTTGGGGAACGATCTCTCTAACGGTCTTATATTTTGAAATTGGGGCCAACTGAGTGAGTTGTTCTCCAACGGAAATATTTTCTTCCTTGCCTTTTCTATACCAGTAGCCTACCCAGACGACGCCGTTTCAGCATCTTCATTTTTATTACTATTTATTCTTTTCTTTTGACAAGTATTTCTATTTACTTTCAGGTGGGATTTTACGGTCTAAACCTATATCTTATATATCATGCATAGATTTTCTTTCTGTTTTTTTTTTTTGTTACAAAGGGGCCTAAAATGCCTAAATAAAAGAGAAAAGAAGACTACACACAAGAACATAAACCAATTCTTCTAGCTCTAGAGACATTTGCAAGACCATCAAGGAAAGCCTGAGCACATTGTCAAAAGTAATCAACCTCAGATCATGATTAATACTATTTTAGCCAAAGCATCAGCTACCATACTGCATTCACGGAATATGTGAGTCAATTTAACATTCTGCAACCTTGACATGCATAGATCTTCGGTTTCGGGTATTGTCGTGTCTAACTCATTTTCTAAATATATTTCGTTATTCTTTTGGTAGCAGAAGAAAGTCTGGAGAGTGGAACACAGTATCTGCACGTACTAGTGAGTGACATACATGCTCTACATATTTTTCATAATACTTGCGATTTTTTTAAGTAATTTTTATAAAACAATAAGACAATTTGATTTTGAAATGTTTGTGAAAGTTTGGATTGAGAAAAGAGAACGTAAATTAGCGATTTAATGTAAATTTAAACAATATGTCGATGATGCATACTTTACTTTAGCTGATAATTAGATTTCGTTAACTCATGATCAATGCTACAACTAGCTAGCTACTTTGTGAGCTGGGTTATATATATATTTTTTTTTCAGAAATCAAGCCCCCTTTTTTTTTT
>NC_020496.1:15060997-15062143 GCF_000184155.1 Fragaria vesca subsp. vesca
TTTTTTTTTACTGAATCAAGCCCTTTTTTTCAGTTCAGTAAATATGAGAGAGAGAAAGAGAGTCCTATAATTGGTCACCGGCAACTCGGCAAGGTGACAATATATTTGCAGGCAGCGGCGGAGCCACTCAGGGGCCCAGTGGTCCCGTGCCTCACTGAAGTTTTGTTACATATAGCGTAGTGGTTTGACATTGCTCCTCAAAAAAGAGGTAAAGGGTTCGATGTCTGTGGCAGCAGTGTTTTTTGTTTTTAGCGTAGTTAAATATGTTTTTCTTTATTTAATATATTCATTTAAAAGAAAATAATATGATGTTGCGATCTTGCTTGATTCCATTTTTAATATAAACCAAGACATTGTTTAACTTGAAGCGGGTATAAAGCCCTATAATATTTGCAATAGTCTTATTTAGTTAGTTATTGTTCATATATGATATTTTAAACGAAAATGATTTTTGGTCTTAATATGCCCTAAGATTTGTGGCCTTAATCTTAGGTGTCATGCTATGTTACCTAGACACATCACCAATTAAAAAGATTATGTCATGTCGTTCTTAAGCAAAAAGACAATTTTATCATTCTAAATCCAATGACACTAGATTATTGTCTTTTTATTACGAGAAAAAAATATGATTTTTGTCTTTCTTTATATTTATTATTTATATATATATATATATATTTCTAGCATTTTCTTTCTGTTTTCTTTTTCATCACTATTATGTTTAGATTGGACACTAAAATATAGTGTGCAAATACGTATATTTCTGAGAATATACTTGTTCAAAAACTTATGAACTATATATATAGGATTTTTCTCAGCTGTTTGGTGCGGATTTTCATATTTTCACCACTTTTTGATCGAATTTCCTCATCTCCACCGTCTAGTATCTAGATAATATTGTGTAGATAATCTCTGCAAAATTTCAGCCAATTTGGTAATCGTTATTAAGGCCCTCAAACTCGAAAAACAAATGGACGGACTGAATTCTGTCAAGTTCATGTTTATACCAGAAAAACATAATTTTGAGGGCCTTAACGATTACCAAATTGGCTGAAATTTTGCAGAGATGATCTACACAATATTATCTAGATACTAGACAGTGGAGATGAGGAAATTCGATCGAAAAGTGGTGACAAAAATGAAAAATCC